>NW_023502349.1:0-49727 GCF_013396075.1 Fusarium subglutinans
AAAATAGGTTATTAAATATTATATTTAATATTAATATTAGCTATAAGGTATAAGCCTAAAAGTTAATAAGAATATTAATATAAAGCTACTAAGTAAGTAAATTATTTATATAGTAAGGCTAATAGTAATACTAATAGCTAAGGCTATTTAGAAAAGTTATAATAATAGTTAATTACCTTAGCTATTAATTATTAAAGTTATTAATAATAATTTTAGTAATAAAATTATTATAAAGGCCTAGCTATAAAAGATATTTCTTATATATAGTATTTTAAGTTAACTAATAAGGTTATTATAAATATAGTAAAAATACTAAAGTTATAGCCTTTTTTACTTAAGTTATAAATTAGTAAAAAATACTAAAAAATAGAAATATTACTTAGTATTTTACTTTTATTTAGTAAATTATAGGCCTTTTTACTAACTTAATATATTACTAGCTTATATAAAGGCTACTAAGTTAATTATTTATTAATTTCTTAAGTTTATAGTAAGAAAATAGACCTTAATATAGAAAGGTTAGTTAGTTACCTCTCTTTTTACTACTTTTCTAATAGAAATCCAGTTTATAACATGCTATCCCGGGCTTGCCGATCATGCCCTAAGGGTGTCGCGTTGTATTGTCTTGCTCGCGAAAATAACGCCCTGAACGGACCCGCATCTATTAGCGGCAGTTTTTCTCCGACTGTGCCACAAACACAACTGCACAACTTGCACAAAGCCACAGAAAAATGTTCAACGCTAACACAATTCACATTAGAGGCACATTCAAGATCGAGTTGTCGTTCAATGATGTAAATTGCAATCAAATGATATCAAGCCATGACTATCCGGTCTATGGCATTCGCTCTCGGTAGCCTTCTTTCCCGTCCATCCCAAGGCTCCTTTCCCATTCCCAATCCCAGTCCATAAGCATGGCAAACACGTAACTCCGTAAATAGCAACTACAAGATGCATCAAGAATTTTGAAATGTTCCCGGACAATAATTCTCTAGTCCATGCTCATGTCCATATCAGGGACAGCGTTGGTTGGTCGCGGTGATTCGGCTGCTGAAAGAACCTCCTGTCCGTCAAAGGTAGGAGGAGAGCATTGAAGATTTCGGAGTGCGCCCTCAGCATTGTGGCTGACGAGTTGGCCTTGTCGGAGATTCTCGGCAAATAGGAAGAAGCCCTCGTTGGTCTCCACCAGATACGACTGGAGACCGTTGCTCTCAAGAAGGATTCGAGCATTGGAAACAGGGAAGTGGTTCTCTATGTAACGAGCCCAACCACGAGCAGCGGCTTGGATGTGCTCTTCTTCACTGATTCTTCGCCAGCCGATGCCGAGATGCAGAGTGAAGTTATCGACAATGGGACCCTCGATAGCAGGCTTGACTTCAGGCTGAAGGGAAGAAGTGCTGGCTGCAGGTGCGCTGGATAGAGTGGGCGATACGCGCTGCAGCTTCGGATTTCTGATGAGAGAGCGCGCCTCCTTGATGGCGGCCTCTTCAGCAGCCTTCTTCTCCTCAACCCAGGTGCCGGATTGACTGCTGGCGTCTGTGACATAGCGAGTGCTCTTCTTAATGAGGGTCATGCCCGGGCCGTAGATCCATTCCTCTTCGGGCTCTTCAACGGGCAGGGACTTCAAGTCAGGCTCAAGGTTTTCAGAGGCCTCGTCCCGGGAACGCTTTCTACCAGCTGCAGAAGGTCGAACAGGCTGAGGAGCAAACTGGCTTGGCATAGCTGCAAATCGGGGTGGTGTGTGGTGTCCGAAGCTTGCCATGCCCATAGACTGGTGGGCATGTTGGGGAGACATGGTAAGGACGGGAGAGGAAGAGAACTGAGAGCTGAAGTACGACATTTTGAAAAGCGTATTCTGTTCTGTCCGGTTCTGATCTGTGATGGGAAACTGGGAATGTTTGCAAGGTTAGTAGTCAGTGTTGTAACAAACCATCTATAGCGTAGTCTCCGGGACACGCGGTGATGATGAGTTCGCTCAAGAGAAGAGGTGAGGGGGGCGTCGGCGGAATGGAGCCTGATGAGTGACGATGAGATAGAGAGAAGTAGAAGAACGCGATGGATGCGGCCAGGACGAGGCACGAGGGCCAAGGTACGCGAAGGTGAGGATGAGAGAGTGGATAATAGGTAGGTAGTAGTAAGTGGATGTAGTTTAAGACAAGTCGTGATGAGAATGACTTTTGAGTTACTATGTCCTGAGATGGATGGATTATGTGAAGAGATGAGAGGAGGAGGAAATCGATGGGAGGAAGAAGAAGGATGAAAAAGCTGTAAAAGAATGCGAGGGGAGGACCTGCTAAAATAGAAAGAACCTGTGAGTAGGTAGGAAGGTAGGGACAGTACATACAGTAGAGAGACGAAGAAGGGGCGTGAAGTGTGAGTGGCTCTTTACCCCAGGTTGAGGTGCTCTCTTGCTCTTTAACGCACCCACCCAACCCATGCAGCCTCACTCCGATCTCTAACAGCCACTGGAACTGACACTGTGCGTTGGTCTTGCGAACGGCGAACGCCGCGTACAGGTACTCTGAGAAGATACCCAGGCGCCTGAAACAGACCGGGAGCAGCATCAGCATCTTGTATCGGATTTGGCAAGCTGCAGTTTGGACCCGCGCAAGACAGTATGCATACGGTATGCACGCCATCAGCTTATCGCAAACCTCCCGGCCCTAAAAGTGGTCTAGGTCGAAGCTAAGGCACCTCGCAGTGTCAGGTACGTACTGTCTAATGGTCAGCTCTAATTCGCGCTTGACTCCTTCTGGGTTGCGTAATTGCTAGGGGTCTCGCTGCCGTAAGAGGCATAGCGCTTGGGTGGGTATTTAGCATGTCTTGAGCCTTTACCTGGTTGGATGGACAACGTTTTGGCTTGACTCTACCTAGTTGCCCCGTGCCACTCTGAGCCTCTGAGCACTCGCTCAGCAATCAAACCTAAGAGCCGAGCCCCCATTTCAGCCAGGTGGTTTTGCTTCTGATCCGCAGCTATATGTAATCCGTAGACATTGACCAATCTTTTCCCGATGGGACACCAATGAGATCCCCACCCGGGCTTCCGCCCAGCCCGAGTCAGTTTTTGTTTCTGCCCTCGTCTTCTCCTCCCAATGGATCATTAGGATTGGAAGTTTGTAGTTCCGAGCCCGTTTCCAAGCGGTACGTACCTTGCGTAGGGATGATGGAACCTACTGTACTGCAAGTGAAATGAGTGGATCAAATGGAACTCCCGTCCCGATGTCCAGCCCCAGTGTCTAGGTAAGCAGACTAAGGTACCTACTAAGGTTTCTGCCACTCCTGGTGCCTGAGGTGGCAACAGCCAAGCCAGGCACATCCAGTCTGACAAAAACTCTTCTCGACTGGAATTTTCGCTGCCGCGAATGGCTGGATCTGGAGCCCCCCGGAGCCGGACCAACTGAAAATTCGAACCTGCCCGAGTTTGTAAGGACGGATCCATGTCCGCGCCCGTTGTCCCAAACGGATCACAAAGGAACTATCACCGATCTTCTATCGCTTACTTACGGAGAAGCAAGACCTAAGGGAGGAATGCTCCTTTAATTGACATTATCTTGGTAACGAACTCGGTGAACAGTTCATTATCCTGATTCAGTAACAGACTAACCTAAGGTAAGGTAAGGTAAGGAAGGAATACTAACTTCACTTCAGTTAACGCCCTGCTTGATCAGCAAAACCAGCAGTCCACCGTAATATTATGCTCCGTTTATCTTGTATTAGCAAGACTGATCCTCGTACTCCTTGCATTTGCCGATGACATGGACCACCTGACATCACCGGGGATGTCTGTCGGCAAATCACATCACACATCGTCGGCGTTCTCACTGCCTCCGTACAAACCCTGCAACCCTGGTGCTCTCAACCCTACTGGGCTAGTATTGCGTCCAGCACGCCTTCTCCTTACTGTCACCGGTGCATCGTCAATTTGGATTCTCGCTCGTCGTTCTCGAACAGGCGCCGTGTAAGCTCCATCAAACCTGCTTTGATGGCGAGCTTCTGGAAGCTGTCTTGGAGTTTGGGGTTGTTCTTCAACGGGCAGGCGATCACTGTACACAGGAAAATGTCTTCGGGGTGTCATAGACTCCAATCCTTCGTCAGCCGTTGAGATTGAAAGCTCACCAGCATCTTCGGGGGGTTCTATAAGTTCTCCCAAGCTCTGCGAGAGGTCGTCGTTGACTTCTTCCGTTTCGTATGTTGATCCGTCCAGCTAATTGCCCATTAGCCTATGCGTACTTATCTTTCATGTCGCCGCCGCAATCAATACAATTCAAGGGGGCTTTCATGGAAACATATCCCGATAATAATGAGAGGGACTGGAATTCGGTTGGGGAAGTGTCCCTCACAGTTGCTGCCAAAAGTTGCCCTATTGTATTGCGTTCATCCTCGTCCGTCACGGAAACATCCCTAACATTATCGTGGGGTTGCGTGTGGACGGGCGCGGTATTCGCATCTTCATGGTCATCTTCAAACTTGTCAGTACCTGCCTCAGCTCCGATCGTGTCTCGCCATTGCCAGGCTGCCGGCTTACCCAAGCTTTGCCGCGGGCGGAAAGGAAGTCGATGTTGGTCTGGTTGTTGATGCAGGCGGTTGATGCCGTGATCAACATCCACGTAGGTGGTGTCCTCGGAACTGATGGTACCGTAGTCTATCAGAGGAACTGATGATCCTAATCCCCCTTCACCGTCTGACTCGTTTCTACCATCTGAACCTGGCGTGTCTTGTCCAATGCTGGAGTCAGTGGTTGGTGTTGCGATCCTGGTGTTGAGGGCATCTTCAAGCACAGCTTCTTGATCATGCTGGATGACATCATCGCGCCTTTTATCGATTTTCTGGCGACTAAGTAGGTGCTTCCTGTAGCGGCTTCGACGCTCAGCGTCGCTAATGTCGCGTGTGGATATCTTGATCGTCGTAGGTTGAAGTCGGAGCATCTTGTAGTTGTGGGGTGATGGGCCGATTTCACTCTAGACTTTCACAATGAAGCGTCATCTGTACGGTTGCAGGAACATGAATACCTTACCTAGACAACAAGGCAGCTTGTGTGTGTATTTATTCCCAAAATCTTTCAGGACGCAGCTTCCCATGGACAGAATTGTCCAGTCTGTCTGAGTACTAAAAACTTTAGAATAAGAGCAGGGACGTCCATATAGCTCCCGAGCTCTAGGGTAGGACATACATAGGTAACCTTGAGGTATCATGTTCATTTCACCACGTAATGAGGTGGTTATGGATGTCTGCTTATGAGGTGAAATCCAACAGTGCTCTCTGGTTTTTATCGCAAGTTATGGCTTTATGGTGTCTCATTCTCTGGGTGCCTAATTTATTGGTGCTTCCATGATTCGATGGGAGGCTGACGACACCACACTTACAACAGTACATGCTTGCACAGCCCCAGCAAGAGTTCCTAAGAGATGGCGGATAACGTTCTCGATACCTCAATACGTGGCTGATTAGGATCAAATCCCATTATCTAGCAGTATAGGTTACTAGTTCGACATGGCGTCCCTATTACGCGGCTATCCATCACGAGATACTCGATTCCAGATATATCTTGCAATTTACGTGGTTTCTGGCTGATACGAGGTGCTGCGCCGCACTGGAAGACCCAAGTCATGGCAATGATATCGGTATGCATGCAAGAAAGATCCCCATGTTTCGTACGATATGACATCCGCACTTGGAGTGAATCCTGTAATTCAGCAACGATATTGTCATGGTTGTGCATTTGACCAACACGTGGAATCAACGGTGCTTGTCAGCTTGAGGGGAGATACCTAATAATCACTGCATGTAAATGGAAAGCAGTACATGACAATAAACACAACATGTACGGGGCTTTTGTTATATAAACTGTGATAGTAAAGTCCTGTGCAATATGGTTGCACCACCGCTTCACGACCTCAAAAGCTTGATTAATTACCTCCACTACCTTGACTAAAATGTCTCGAAACAGGCTGAGTCCCATGAGCACGGACAGAATGGCATCCGCACGTACCTACCTCCTACCTACATCAATTCTATTTTTGGGCATCGCGATTGTTGAACAGCATCGAGCCATGGATCCTGGATATCGTCGTCTCCATGTCTGGGTAAGATGAAATGCCCTCATTAGCAATTTGCTGTACTCGTTCATCATGTTGAATACCTAGTAGGTAGCTACCTAGGCAGGGAGGGTAGGTAAATAAATAGGTAGGTATTTTTAGCGCCACGATAGACAGGGACAAGTGCGGCTTCTGTACCTCTTCGGTACATAAGTAAGGTACCTTATTTAAACTGAACCAGATCCGTGATATATTTAAGTCGTTGTCCTTGGCATGAAAGTACTAATCTAAGCCAGCATTTTGCCTGGACTACGGATACAGACCAGCAACAGTGGCCAGGAGATCTCGCAGACCGTGCTCGTAGATCAATATTAGACTTTGCCAGCTATACCTCACACTCTATACCTGGCCGAGTACATCTAGTACATAGGTACGTTGGGTTAGTACTCTGTAGTGAATTGGAGATTGGCTCAGGACAGATATTGGTGGCTGGTGCTCCTCTCACCAAAACACCAGACAGGACAAGGTAAGGCACCTTGCAAATAAACACTGGGGGCTCCCAGTCTCTCCTTTTAACTGTGTATCATCCCAGCAAACAAAGCCCCTACCTACTGACCTACCTAAGGTGAGGTATTATACCTGGGTTTAAAGACAAGGTTGGCGGCGGCCTAAGGCGTCTCTCGCTTCTCTGGACTCTCGTAATCTAGACTGGGGCCTCGTACCTCTCTTTTGCTACGTGCTGTTGGCTGACGGACGGGCCTATACTTTATCAGTTTCGTTACAGCACTACCACTGCAACCACCACCAACGCAACGCAACGCGACGCAAGGCGACGCAACAATCCGGGATTTAATTTATTATTGCTAACCTCACAAACCGACCTCGCTCGCATCCTCCCATCTACCTTACCCGTCGATTCCTCTCCTGGACAGCTCTGCTCAACATCCATTGGTGATGCTCCACGGTCTAAGCCGCCGCCAGTGGCCGACCGTCCCTTGCTCACGACTCGCGTTTCTCCTCCCAGTGCGAGTCGAGGTTGAGCCTGCCCACTTCCCCTGAGCATCTGCCCCAGGCTCCTCCGTCGCCCACCATGAATGGGGACCTGAGCCTTTCTCAGGCTTTGGGCGGACTGCGCATCGCCAACCCTGACGATGCTGCTGAGGCTATTAACTCATCTTCGACCTCTCCTCCCGGGCCCAACTCGACTGCTCAGAATACCACCATCTCTGTTTCAACTTCAACATCCGCCCTCCCCTCTACGCCTCAACCGACAACCACATCCACCACGCCCTCATCCTATGATGCAATCCGCCTCGACCCTATAGATGCCGGTGTTGAAACCTCACTTACCGATCCTCGTCTTACTCCATCCGCTCAACCTTCCGACCCTGCTTCCGACCCAAGCCCCTCCGTAAATCATCCCCAGCCATTTCCCCAAACCGAGCCGTCGAGGTCCTCCGTTTACGGCATGTCTAGTGTGGCAGAACCCGGCTCAAACCCCTCGTATCCCGTGAGAGAGTCTAGCCGACGAGACCCCCATCGCTTCAACAACTCAAGCCGACCAGTATCAGGTTTAATGTCTGGCGGCAGCCCATTGCCTCCTCGAAGGAGCTCAAGAGGTATGGGGGTTGGCTATGCATCAGGCCCTGGCGGCGGGCCACAGCAGAACCAGCCTTACGCAGGTGACGCGCCAGTCCCAAACAGCAGAGAGGACTGGCAGGAGCGTGGAGCGGCTGTTGGGGTCCGCAGAGAGGTTGATGCAAATGGACGTACCGTTGTCCGCCAGGTCAAAAAGGGCGTCCGCGACTTTTCCTTCGGGCGAGTTCTTGGCGAGGGCTCCTATAGTACAGTCTACATGGCGACAGATCGCCAAACTCTAAAAGAATACGCCGTGAAGGTACTCGAAAAGAGACATATCATCAAGGAGAAGAAGATCAAATATGTCAACATCGAGAAGAACACACTCAATCGACTTACTGAGCACCCCGGAATTGTCCGGTTATACTATACATTTCAGGACGAGACATCGCTCTACTACGTCCTCGATTTGTGCAATGGTGGAGAGCTCTTGGGTGTCTTGAAGAAGACAGGCACTTTCGATGTCGAATGCACCAGGTTCTACGGTGCACAAATTCTCGACGCCATTGACTACATGCATTCTCGGGGGGTCATCCACCGAGATCTGAAACCCGAAAACGTTTTGTTGGATGACCAGATGCACGTCAAAATTACGGACTTTGGAACTGCTAAACTGCTCAAAGATCCACGCGAAGACCCTTCAGCCGCATCAGCCAGCGGTGCGCCAGATCCTGGAAAAGACGATGACAGTCGCGCAGCATCATTTGTCGGTACCGCTGAATATGTAAGCCCCGAGCTCCTCACACACAAGAACGCCTGTAAGGCTAGCGACCTGTGGGCTTTCGGCTGCATTGTATACCAGCTTTTGGCTGGCCGACCTCCTTTCAAGGGAGGCAGTGAATATCTCACATTTCAGAAGATTGTAAATCTCGAATACGAATTCCCCCCTGGCTTTCCACCAGCAGCCAGAGACCTCGTGGAGCGGTGCTTAGTCCTCGAACCAGCCAGACGTCTCACGGTGGAGCACATTAAAAACCACGAATTTTTCGATGGACATCCATTCGGAAAAGGACTCTGGAGGACCAAGGCACCTCGTCTCCGCCCATACATGCCACCTCCCCAAGAGCCTCAAGTTATTCAGCTGAACGGCTTTTCCACCTCATCCAATACCAGGCCTCCACAGCAATCCCAGACCATTCCCTCCAATGGGAATAATCGACCGTCGAGGATAATAACTGAACTTCCTCCCCCGACACAGCTTGACATTGAATGGTCGCCCGTTTTGACTAAGAATAACGAGCGCATTCTCAAGTTGGGCGATCTCATGGTGGTCTCGACGCCTTTACCTTCAAGTCCCCACGGAAAGGAACCAGGAGAAGGACATAAGAAGTTGTCTCGTTTCTTTATCGGCAGCACTACTAAGAAGCGTCAGCGCCTGGTAATGATCACATCTAGCGGCCGAATTGTCCTTGCCCCTGCTGGTGGAGAAGAGAAAAGAGCGAAACAGGAGTTGTCTCTGCTTGGCTCAGACTGCACCTGGAAGACCCAAGTCGACGCAAAGGGTCAAACGGTGTGGTGTGTCAATACAGTAAGTGAATCTTTATTGGGATTGTGTCTTTTAGTCGGCGCACTGACATCTCTCATCAGGGCGGCCACCACTACACATTTGAAGAGGCCAAGTCCTCATCCACACCCCAAGAAGGTGGCTCCGCTGCCGCTGATTGGGTTGAATGTCTCGAGAGGGCAAGGGACATGGCGTTGTCTCAGAACATGACCACCTCTTATGGTGGTGATAGTGGTTTTGCCGATATGTCGTCTCAAGTTTCAAGTCCGTCAAGTACTTTGGGAGGCCCAGGAAACTACTCAGACGGTTTCGGGCTCAGTGACCGACAGGGACGAAACCATCTGAGTAAGAATCAGGGGAACAATGAAGATCCCGCGCCAAAACGCAACCGATTCAGCAAGAGACAATCGAGGAACGGGCTAGGATCTGCATTCTAAGGATTCTGAAGGAAGAAATGGTGCGAACAAACTCGGATCTCGACAAGTCTCAGATTCTTACAGTCGAAGAAATGTGTCATTTTTGCCTCTCATCGATCACATTCAGTACGTTCATGGCATTGAGAGCGCGGCGTCCTAATTGCGGAGTTTTATTCATCTGAGCGGACTGGCAATGCATTATTTTGGGGTGCATTTTGTTTTCAGCGTTGTCGAAGAAGGATGGCCAGAGCCGTCAAGTGGTGATTGCTTGATGGGCTCCTAAACGCAAGGTTTCTCGATTTGGAGATGCGCAACCCAGACCACCAGATAGGTCTACGCGATTGTCGGAAAACTGTTATCGAGCTTCCTCTATGTTCTCGTGTTGAGTTTTGGGGGAAACAGCCGCAAAAGTGTGTAAGGCTGAGGTCAAGACTGCAGGTGCAGTATGTTCAAGTATGCTCGGGATAGGAGAAGTGGTGGTGTGTTTGGTGTGAGCAAGGACGGGTTCAGAGCTGTGGCACTGGATCAACTCTAGCCGGTTTGGACAATTATGGATGCCACCCTGTGGTTCTTGAGATCCTATTCAAAAGGCAAGGCTAGTCAGAAATGTAAGGGCTATAGATAGGAACTATAGTAGGGCGACGAGAGTTGGGCACTCGTTGTTCCGAGGCTTTACGGATATATGAAGAACCAATCCATCAAGACAGGGATGGTATTCGGTTTTTGATCAAGCCCAGATCGCCCTTTCTAGAGCTGTGGAACTGGATCATGTCCAGTAACATTCAGAGACATCAGCATTTCTTAGATATAAATCATATTCAATTACCTAGGTACACACAAAAAGGATAAATGGCTTCTAGGGAGTTCATATTGTTGAAGGTGGAAATGGTCACGTGACTGGATGAGTAATAAAGTTTGCTAAGGTACCGACTGACGGCTACCGTTTCCTCGCGACGCAGCAATGCGATGCGACGCGACACGATCAACCTGTAATCCCGCCAGCTGACGCCTACCGAACCCCAACACAAGACTTTGTTTTTTTTTCGGTAAAATGCAGCCTCAATATCGCGCTTATGCGCAGCAGGTTCCGCAACGCTCGCCTCATGCGACAAACCAGCGACGTGGTGGAATTGGTACGCTTAAAACCCATCCCCCATCCTTTGCGCAATCCGACCACGTTCATCAATCATCTACTAACATGGACGCCTTCTCAGGACCCATGATGTCCTCAGGACCTCACCCTTCGGTTCCCCTCACCCAGGCACAGATTGCTCAGCAACAACAGGTTCAGGCTCACGCTAGCGAGCTAGCTAAGCGACGTAGTCGAAAGCCTACAGATAAAAACATCCCCGATGGAGTTGAGGACAGCATTGTTGATCCAGACGGTGCTCAGCGGTACAAACAACTCCGAGATGTCGAGCGTCGTCTTGATGCTACTATCACACGAAAGCGTCTGGACATTGTCGACTATACCAGCCGTGGATCCAAGGTGTGTTCGACAATAATACGTTTATCGGGAGGAACTGACTAACTCATGGCTCAGAGATACAAAACCTTGCGAGTTTGGATCACCAACACGGTCGAGGATCAAATCTGGCAGAGCAATGGACTCAACTCTGATTCGTTTGACTTTACCCCTAGCATGGAGGCGTCGTACCGAGTCAAGATTGAAGGTCGTCTACTCGACGATGAAGACGAGGAGACCGAGCAACTCAAGAAACAGGAGTCAACCACAGAAGAAGGAAAGGAGATTGGCGATTCAGCACAGAAGTCCAACGTACAAGAGAAACCCCGATTCTCGCACTTCTTTAAGTCTTTGACTGTCGATTTCGACCGATCTCGATTCCGAACAGGCGCCGAACAAACAGTGGAATGGAAGAAGCCAGATGCTCCGGCCCGAAACCAACCCGGTGCCAACCTTCCAGCAGCCGCTGATTTTGATGAACTAACCTTCAAGAGAAATGGAGACGAAAACCAAAACATCACCATCAACCTGTTCCGTCAGGAGACACCCGAGAGATACCAACTGACCCCTGAGCTTGCCGAAGTGGTTGATATGAAAGATGCTACCCATCAAGAGGCCGTCATGGCTCTCTGGGAGTACATCAAGTTACTTGGACTACAGGAAGATGAGGAGAAGCGCAATTTCCGGTGCAATGAGCCTCTCAAGAAGGTTGGTTTATGCATATACCTATGTTGATATTGACTTGGCTCTGACGGTCCCCACAGGTTATAAGGCAGGGTGATATCGGACACATCCCTTTGCTCAACGAGTATGTCCAGCAACACCTGCGACCTCTGGAGCCAATTCGCTTGCCATACACCATCCGAGTTG
The DNA here is from genome assembly GCF_013396075.1 of Fusarium subglutinans. Classification (NCBI taxonomy): domain Eukaryota; kingdom Fungi; phylum Ascomycota; class Sordariomycetes; order Hypocreales; family Nectriaceae; genus Fusarium; species Fusarium subglutinans. Next base: position 11,929 of record NW_023502349.1, read on the forward strand.
ACCAGGAGTTTCACAAGGATCCCCAGCCTACGATCTATGACATCCAGGTTCCAGTGGACGATCCCCTACGTGATACTCTCTTGCCGATGCTCAACAACCCTCAGTACATTGCAATGCTCAAGGACGTGACGGGGCTTGACGACCAGCTCGCCAAGGTGGTTCAAGCGATCGCCGTGTCGAAGGCCAAACATTCCTTCTTCCAGTCTCTTGGCAAGGATCCAACCAACTTTATCAAGAACTGGCTAAGTTCTCAAAAGAGAGACCTCGAGGTCATTATGGGAGAAGCGCCCAGAGGAGGTGGAGAGCATGCATCGGGTGACGAGTGGCGCCGTGGTGGAAAAGATAGCGTCTGGGCTACCCAAAATGCGCGAGAGAGTGTCAATGTCTTGCTCTCCAAGCAGCAACGATGAGCATGCACCTGAAAACTGTCAACACGCCAGGACGGCACTTGGTGACAAACCAATTGGAGTTATAGAGTTTGTGTCATGTTTAATTGGCCACATTCTGGAAGCAAGGGGGCGTTGGGAGCGTCTTTTTGTATAATAATATCATGAACCAAGATCAGCGAAACGACATGCATAGCCTGGTTGCAATCAATGCTACCGCCAGGGCCATTCAACACAGGTACTGTAGGGATAAAAGAAAAAGAAAAAGAAAAAGAAAAAGACAAAACTGCGCGTCATGCTATGCCATTGTGATGAATGGAGAACTGTGCCCCTTGGTCTCATGAATCGCTGTCGGTCGGAAGAAAAGCATTGAAAACGCCGCACAAGTGCAAAATGGTATGGTGAGAAGATGTTTGTCCAGACTAAGTAGGCAATGCGGCATGAATACGTTCACCGTTGAGGAGCAACGGGAACTGATGGCATGCCGCGGATTTGCTTGATTAAAAATTCTCTCTCATCGATGAACTGCTCGTCATCTGTCCGATCCTCGAGGAAGTGAGAGAGGAAAGTGAGAAGCTTATCGCGATTCATGAGGAGAATCTTCTGGACGGCAATTGACTTGTGCGGGTTTGCAACAAAGACCTTGAATACGTGGAAGCCCTCGTACTGAACCATTTTCCTATCATCGCGTAGCAGGTTCATGCATATCTTGAGATGCTCCCCGCGATCAACATAGGCAGTCATGACGTTATAGTTGGAGCGATCAAGCAAGATCTCACCGAGAAGCTTTATGGACTGACGCTTGGTTACATAACTGTTGGACTGCACCAAGATGTTGTTGTACTTGTCGAAGAAGAGTTCAAAGTTTGCGTTCAAGTATCTTGGTACAAGGTCCTTGTGGCGTGTCAGGAGTTCCTACAGTACGTATCAGCAAAAGGCAGTAATTCAGGTACCGTAAACCAATCTCACTCGAAAAGTGGTGAAAGCATCTGCTGCCACCTCGAAGGAGCTCTTATCAACCCAATCGAAGAATCTCCAGAACACGCCTCTGCCACTTTGGGGTCGGTCACGGTCAATGGCGTTCAGACCCTTGGAACTCGAGCCTGGCTCGTCTCCGTCGTCGTATAGAATGATTGCCGCGGCGGCCTCATTCTTGAGTAGTTCTCGTAGAACCGAACCTGCTGGCGTAGCGCTCTCCTTGTGATCATACCCTCGACATAGCTCAACTAGGACCTGGGGTCGATTGCAGACAACGTATGATAGTGCGAGAGGATCGCTTTTGGGGGCAGCGGTGGCGGGACGGAAGCGGAAGACGTAGGAGAATATGACTTGGGTATCTTTACGTGACTCGAATGGAAGACGGAAGAGATTGACGGCGAGGAGGTGGAGGAGATCTTCGTCGATGAGACCAGTCACAAGTTGTAAGATCTGTTCTGGAGAGGTATCGGCCTCTTGCAAGATGTCTTAGCCATACAGTCAGGGGGTTCGTGGGGAAAGGCGAAGCAGCGTACCGGGAGTTCCCTGCAGGATAGTCTTCATCTGGCTCAAGACTCGGGCAAGCTCTTCAGCCTTTTAGAGTCAGTATCAGTCTTTACCCTTGAATCGAGGTGAGGTGATATGATTGCTACCTTGGAAGGGCCCTGTGGCCCCTCGAGCTTCAAGACATGCTCGCGGGCCTGCTTGGGAAGATCAGCAACTGTGCGTGTGCGGGCTCTTCCAAACAGGAACGACATGGTTCGAGGTTATAACGCGATTGTCGAAGAAGGAATACAAGGGTATCACAGCCATACAAGAACCTATCACGGTCCAGACTGTTGTTTGTGTAAAGTGAGTTGCTAGTAGTGTTATGGTATGTAACTGACGGTCTTGCGACGTCAGGTTTGTTATCGATAGTGTTTTGGTTTCAGAACCGAATAGGTAGCGGCGAATAGCTACCTAACTTACTGGGTAACTTAGCTCCCTTGAGAAACACAAGGACTGGCTACCTTTGGTAGGTAGGTATTCACCTCATTCACGATGAACCGAAGCGGAAGGATGAGACACAGACGCTGGCGACATGTATGCTAAAGTCATACCAGAGTAGGTTGATGTTGGCAAACAAAACCAAGTATAAACAAACACTTCATCAAGCTCGATCCTATTTGCTTTGCTTTGCTTTGTCTGGCGGACAGCAACCATGCATGCCCCAACAGGCCCTGGTCCTTTTAGTGCTAGAGCGCTGTAAACTTGGCGTTTGAGTGACACAATCGCTAATCTCAATCCGCGATGAGACATGACTAGTGCCATTGCTAAAAGAAAGAAATTGGTTGTAATACATCAAATCTTACACATGCTTAGTAAATTGGTCTAGAAGCTACCAAGATTCATAGACCTTGGTGCCATTTGAGGCCATACATACATCCATTATCTGCTGGTGTCGGTCTTGTGTCATCTCTTGATGGGCTACCTTAGTAAGTGTCATGCTGGCCTGCCAGAAAATACTTTTTTGCTTAATCTTTAAAACCAAGGTACTTAGTTAGGTAGGTAAGTACTGAGTTACATAATTAGAGTATTTGAGGTAGTTGATATGTAGATTAATTCAAACTCGAACTATTAACATTCTTTATTTATGGTTATAAGCAAGGTAGAGACAGGGAGTGCTGTGATTACCTATGGTAGGTATGTAGGTACCGTACCTTATGAGGAATCCTTGAACCCCTCCATGGAACTAATAAGGTACCTTACCTAGGTAGGGACTGACTGACCTACCTAGACGCGGGGCACAAATTTGACCCCACCTCCGGTTCCGTCGCTTCTGCTTGACTCACCCACCATCGCGAGCGGGTGAGCGAGCTGCCTTTTTTTCTTAAACTTGCCCCTCCCGTCCTATCAAAGGTTTGTCGCAGATACCTAAGGTAGCGACACTTTCAAGGCATCGCCGGTGAGTCAAACATTTCTTTCTTGTCCATTCCCATAGCCACCTACTTAGATACGACTACGCCTCTTCTATGATTCCTCATATCACCTCGTTCAAAACTTGTCCACTAACCACTCCTCCTACAGGCGAACCATCACAATCATGTCGATCGACTTCCCGAAAGAAGAGGAGGCTATCATCCAAAGATGGCGGGAAATCGATGCCTTCCTGCGACAGGTTGAACTGTCCGAAGGACGCCCTCGATATACCTTCTATGATGGCCCTCCTTTTGCGACCGGTCTGCCTCACTACGGCCATCTTTTGGCTTCCACCATCAAGGATGTTATCCCTCGTTACTGGTCCATGAAGGGCTACCACGTCGAGCGACGTTTTGGCTGGGACACACACGGTCTGCCCATTGAGCATGAGATTGACAAGAAGCTGGGGATTTCTGGAAAGGCTGCCGTCATGGAACTCGGTATCGCTAAGTACAACGAGGAGTGTCGATCCATTGTCATGCGTTATGCTGGCGAATGGCGACACACCATTGAGCGTTTGGGACGTTGGATTGATTTCGACAACGATTACAAGGTAAAGAAACATCCATTTTATCTACACCCGCAGCCAGATAGCTAACCGCACTCCTTCAGACTATGGACCCAAAGTTCATGGAATCTGAATGGTGGGTTTTCAAGCAACTGTTCGACAAGGACCAGGTCTACCAAGGACATCGAGTTATGCCCTACTCTACTGTTCTCACCACCGCCCTGAGCAATTTCGAGGCCAACCAGAACTACCAAGATGTCACTGATCCTGCAGTTGTCGTCACATTTCCCCTTGTCGACGATCCTGAAATCAACCTACTTGCCTGGACCACCACACCTTGGACACTGCCCTCGCATCTTGGTCTCGCAGCTCACCCTGATTTTGAGTATGTCAAGATTCTGGATGAGAAGACAGGAAAGACCTTTATCCTTCTCGAGAAGCTCCTGGGTACCTTGTACAAGGATCCCAAGAAGGCTAAATTCAAGAAGCTCGGAACGGTTCTCGGTAAGGATATGCTGGGATGGAAATACACCCCTCCTTTCGGTTACTTTTACGAGGAGTTCAAGGACATTGCATTCAGGGTGTTGAACGCAACCTACGTTACAGACGACAGTGGTGTGGGCATCGTCCACCAGGCACCGGCGTTTGGTGAAGATGATTACAATGTTGCTGCAGCTGCAGGTATCATCACCGAGAAGCGACCACCTCCTGACCCCGTCAACGACACCGGTCACTTCACTGACCGGGTCTCCGATTTCAAGGGCCTGCATGTGAAGGAGGCTGATAAGCACATCATCAAGCACCTCAAGAACGCCGGTCGCATCGCCAACGAGTCTCAGCTCAAGCACTCGTACCCCATGTGCCCTCGCTCCGACACTCCCCTTATCTACAGGGCCGTTCCCTCTTGGTTCATCCGCATTCCAAACATCGTCCCCGACATGCTCAAGAACATCGAGGGTTCCCACTGGGTTCCGTCATTTGTCAAGGAGAAGCGATTCGCCAGCTGGATTGCCAATGCCCGTGATTGGAACGTGAGCCGAAACCGATACTGGGGCACCCCCATCCCTCTTTGGGTCAGCGATGATCTGGAGGAGAGAGTGTGCATTGGAAGTGTTCAAGAGCTTCGCGAATTGAGTGGATATGACGGTGACCTGTCTGATCTTCACCGCGACAAGGTTGATCATATCACTATTCCCAGCAAGATGGGCAAGGGCCAACTGAAGCGTATCGAGGAAGTGTTTGACTGCTGGTTCGAGTCTGGAAGCATGCCTTATGCCAGCCAGCACTACCCCTTCGAGAACGTTGATAAGTTCAAACAGTCATTCCCCGGAGACTTCATCGCTGAGGGTCTGGATCAAACCCGTGGATGGTTCTATACGCTGACAGTGCTGGGAACTCACCTGTTTGGCAAGTCGCCGTTCCAGAACTGTGTTGTCAACGGTATTGTGCTTGCGGAGGATGGCAAGAAGATGTCGAAACGTCTCAAAAACTATCCCGACCCTTCTATCGTCATGTCCAAATACGGTTCTGATGCTCTTCGACTCTACCTCATCAACTCTCCTGTCGTGCGAGCCGAGCCCCTCCGCTTCAAGGAGTCTGGCGTCAAGGAGGTCGTCCAGAAGGTCCTTTTGCCGCTATGGAACAGCTACAAGTTCTTTGAGGGCCAAGTTGCTCTGCTTAAGAAGGCAGAGGGCGTGGACTTCGTCTGGGATCCTAAGTTGGAGTCAAGCAACACTAATGTCATGGACCGCTGGGTTCTGGCAGTTTGCCAAAGCCTCCTCCAGTTCGTGAACAAGGAGATGGCCTCATACCGTTTGTACACTGTCGTACCCAGGCTTCTTGGTCTCATTGACAGCACAACAAACTGGTACATTCGATTCAACCGAAAGCGACTCAAGGGAGAGAACGGTCTCGACGATACCCTCCATGCCCTGAACACCCTTTTTGAGGTGCTGTTCACTTTGTGCCGTGGACTGGCACCTTTCACCCCTTTCCTTACTGACAACATCTACCTAAAGCTTCTACCTCACATTCCTAAGGAGCTCCAAAGCGAAGATCCCCGGAGCGTGCACTTCCTGCCATTCCCCGATGTCCGCGAAGAGCTGTTCGATGAGGAGGTGGAGCGACGTGTTGGCCGCATGCAGCGTGTCATTGAACTCGCTCGTGTATCGCGTGAACGCCGCACCATCGGTCTCAAGCAGCCTCTCAAGACACTGGTGGTCATTCACTCCGATCCTCAATATCTTGAGGATGTCAAGTCCCTTGAGAAGTATATCAGCGAGGAGTTGAATGTGCGAGACCTCTTGCTCTCAAGTGACGAAGCCAAGTACAACGTCCAATACAGCGTCACCGCCGACTGGCCTGTTCTCGGAAAGAAGCTCAAGAAGGATATGGCCCGCGTAAAGAAGGGGTTGCCTCTCCTTACCAGCGAGCAGGTTCAGGGATACGTCCGTGATAAGGAAATCTTTGTTGACGGTATTCGTCTGGAAGAGGGCGATCTTGTTGTGCGCAGAGGTATCAGGGAGGATGAGTCCTCCAAGAACTTGGAGATCAACACTGATAGCGATGTGCTCACCATTCTAGACACTGAGATTCACCCTGAGCTGGCAGCTGAGGGTCTAGGACGTGAGATCATCAACCGTGTACAGAGGCTTCGAAAGAAGGCAGGTCTGGTGCCAACGGACGACATCAAGATGGAGTACCGCGTCATTGCAGACCCTGAAGATATTGGCTTGTCTGGTGCATTCAAGTCCCAGAATCCAGTGTTTGAGAAAGTCCTGCGCCGACCACTAGAGGAGACTGGAGCAGAACCACAGACTGAGGGTCTTATTGCAGAGGAGGAGCAAGAGGTCCAACAGGCAACATTTTTGTTGAGATTGCTCAAGCTGTAAATATCTGGGAAATAAAATTGAAGTTTATGTAGGAGATAAAGTATTAAACAAAATGTTCGATTACAAGTGTATTATTTGTGGCTACGTGAGTGCATCATGTTTTCTTGGATGCAGCCTTAAGTGACAGAACAGTGTCAGACTTGTGGCCGTTGATAGCGAATAGATAGGAGGACATACTAAATAACAATCTTTGAGCCTCATAAACTCTTTGGCACACTTATCCTTGTGGACAGCGTTATAGTCGGCAACGATACACTTGCCATATGCCGTAGCCTACCAGATTTTAGTGATTTGATTCAGGTATGACAAGAGAATTCAGACCTCGACAGAGCATTGCGAGACTGCTTTAGCAAACTTTTGAATGGGGCGAGTTTTTTGCTGGTTCATGGTGACTTTGTGAGGGATGGGGATAGATGATTGAAGATAGTGAATGACCAGTAGGTGTAGGTGCTGAAAATTAGTACCTACTATACCTACCTTAGGTACGGAGTACGTAGGTTAGTATTGCTCATACAGTGCCGACAAGGTGGACCATCGAATAACACAGTACGGCTATCAAGCCCCATGAGGCGTTTGCGCACCAGCCACCCACTTTACACGTCCGAGCGAGCTGTTGGCCGTTGGCATCGCGACCGCGCAAATTCGCGTACGTTTTCTGTTGGGTTGGAACTCAGATTGCGCTTTGTTTGGATACGACCCCCTCGTCGAATTACGGTAGTGCAATTCTTGAAGCGCTGCTAACATCGTCTTTGTCGACTCCTATTCTTGCATTCTTATAACCCGATTTACTGAAGCGCAATACTTTCGCGAAGTCGACTCAAGTTTGACTGTTGGCAAATCTGTATTTGTGCTACTAACCTACCTAAATAAATAAACAGACAGACAGACAGACAGACAGACAACAGAACAAAGCAGAACAGCTCGCGCTTCATTGGGTACACACCGACTTCTTGACTATGGGTCAATGACGGATGTGGGCATCTCGCCAATCATTAAATACCTGTCCATGTCCTCCGACGGCTCTCGCCAGGGCTCAAATGCGACTTCACCAGCAGTATCGATGTCGCCGGCTGCGCAGAGAGCGGCCTCACCGTCTGATGATGGCCGCTCGAGCAATGCCAGTCGGGCACCCTCTAGCCAGGACCCATACTACTCCAACGAAGGTCCGTATCATTCTTGCGATGCTGCTGCGATCTGAAACTGACCGACCCGCCTAGACATCGCTGCGCTGCACGCGGTAGTCGTCGCTGCTCAGGAATTGCTCGACTCAGCGCCTGAGCCGAAACCTCTCCCTGCTGCTGCGCTCTTCAAGGCGTACGACGTCGTGCTCCCGACCTATGGAATTGACCCCGATTCAGATCACCACTTGTCGACTTTCGTCTTCCGCGTTGGCGGTGAGCGAGGCGACGGCAACTTGCTCGACAAGTTCCAAGCTATCCTCAGTCGAATGGGAATCGTTTTAGAATTCGGTGATAATACTACTGCGTCGCCGCGAACTTCAGCCTCTACATCTCCCGCAGTATCTTCATCGAGTCGCCAGAGCCATGCCATCTCGCGCCAGCAAATTACTCCACATGAAGGCCTACAAAACGGCCATGCCACGACTGGACCTACAGTCCCACATTCACCAGCTTCCGCTTCACCATCACCATCACCATCACCATCACCATCACCATCACCATCACCATCACCGTCACCGTCACCGTCACCGTCAGTCTCTCCACCAGAATCGCAACGTCTCCCCCGGGATGGACTGGACTTTTCCGAGACCGACGATGACGAGGAGGAGGAGGGGGCATATGAGGAAATGCGAAAGGCGGTTGTCTCTTCAGCCATGAACCGCTGGCGCTCTCTGGTAGCGAGTCGTCGAGCACAGCCTGCACAGCGGATTCCTTCTTTTCCAAGCATTCCGGAAGAAGCTTCAGCCGATGTGAGGAACTTTGAAGCTCAACCCTTTGAAGATCGACCACCAGTGACCGGGCATCAAACAGCGACGTCTCCATATGTCAATGGACTCGAGCCTCACACTCAAACTTCTCTCAAAGACCCAACAGATATACACACAAGGCCAGTTTCTGCTCAGTCATTTATGCACCGACCCCTTTCTGTTCTAAGCAATGCCATACGATCTACGACTTCTCTAATTCAAGGGAATACGTTGAAAGAGGAGCACTTTGATGAGCCATCTCGTCACGATGATGATGATGAATTACCTCACAGCCCAGTTGAGGAGCCTCCACAACAACTCCAAGAGCCTGAAGTGCCTGAAGTGCCCGAAGAACTCGACGAACCTGAAGCAGAACCCTCTCAACATACACAGATCCAAAATCCACCGGAAGTCTTTTCTCCAGTCACAGCGGCTCGATCTAACACCGTAACTGATAACGAAGGGACAATTGTTCATCATCCTGTAACCCAGGAACGCACTAGAAATACAATATCTCAACACGAACAACCCGCTGACGAAGGCCCTTTGACACCCGAGCCGCAGATTGATTCGGAAAAAGAACAGAACAGGCTCCTCAAACAGGCCGGCAGAGCTCGTGAGATCTACCTCGCAAGTAAGGTCTTCAACCATTGGGCTGACCGCACTGCACGCCGTCTGGAAAGAGACGCCGTTGCAAGACGGCATATGATACGATTTCGCTATTTCCGATCATGGAGCCAAGCCCCTGCACTCCGTGAACCTACCACCGACCACATGAGGGCAGCCGTGGTCGTGAAGAAGTGGCAACGTATTGTCGTCCAAGAGAAAAGCTTACAGGCCACTGCGATAGAAGCTGCTCGGGCTTACGAGCAGAGAAGAGTTCAGCGAGTCCTTGATATATGGTCTTGCCACCGACTCAAACACCTCGGCCGTCAAATGACAGCCTCGCGTAGTAGGACACGAGCCATGTCAAAGTGGCTGTCACAGGCTTCTCATGACAAGGCTCTCATTCAAGCAATACAGACCCAAACGACTTTGCGACTCCAAGTGGATGCCATTCACAAATGGCAGGGCATGTCAGAAAATGAAAGCCAACTATATAACACTGCCATGAGAATTGGAGATATTCAGCACTCCTTCACATATCTTCGAGAATGGTGGGATCAAGCTGAGGTCAGTCGAAGGGCGGGCGGGTACCGCCAGCGATTGATGATCGAGAAGGTAAACCATGCTTTCGATGAGTGGAACTTGAGGGCAAGAGCCCAGGCATTCCAGTGGAGGCGCGAGTATCTTCAAGTGACGCGAGTGTTCGACCGATGGTTCCAATGCGCCGAACAAGATGCGGACATGGGCCGAAGAGCAGAAGAGTATTATGAGGAACAAGCAAAGTCCAATGTTGTAAGGACTTTCAGGCAATTTAAGCGTCATTCGTCACACATGTCACGTCTGGGGGATCGAGCTCAACTCTATCTCGGAGCTACCAAATTGTTGCAAGTCTTTGATCGAGCGATCAAAAGCCGTAGAGACCAAGACAAGCAGCAGATCAAGAGGTATCTGATGGCTAGGTATACCCAAGTCTCTTCTGCTCGAAAGAAACGCAATTTCCTTGCTGCTATCGATCGATGGATGGTATTGGCGACGGAGGATAGGGCGCGGAGCGACTTGATACAAGAGTTGCGAACCCATAGAGATACCCAACAGGTTATCCTGATTACTGATGCATGGAAACGCCAAGCGGACATTGACCAAAGGCGCATGCAAGAAGCCAAACTGCAACATGCAGAGGAATGGTTGGAAACTTGGAAAGTGTACACCGTCGAACTTGAGCAGCGGGATACAGATGCCTGGCAGCTTTGGGCAGCCGACAAGCAACGGCAGTCCCTCAAGTCCTGGTCAATTGCATCGTTACAACAAAGTGGACAGGGTCACACAGCAATTGAAGTTCAAAGGAAGCACGAACGCGAAAGGCGTAACCGCGTACTGCAATATTGGCGTCAACGGGACGATAGAATTCGATCCGTGGCTCCTGGAACTCGCCCACAGCCACAATCTGTGCCGGCTGTATGGCCACGCGGAAGTTGGCGAGCATTGTCTGGGAGGCGATCACTGGCCAGTCGCAATGATAGGGGCTTTGATTACTCCAGTACACCGCTCGAGACACCGACTAGATGGACTGGGCAGCCATTCTCCATGTCGACTATAATGCCACCAGGATCCATGGCTCCGCTTCGAGAGGCGGACGAGAATGCTGAGGCGTTTTCGCTAGCGGGCGATGAAGATGATGAGCTACCAGCCTCGCCATCTTTGAGACCTGCTTCGCGAGGACCTGGCCAGTTCTCAGGTCTGCCATCCACGACACCGATGGCACCAGTCCCATCGCATTTAGAGCGAGACACCCAGGGTCGTGACCCTGAGTTTGACCAGGACCTGGCGAGCACAGCAGGACCCGGCCGGCCTGAACCCTCACGGCGGCCAGTAGCTGCGAGATCATTTGGAATCAGGCCTCTAAATGGGCGTACGATTGGACCTTTGCCTTCCTCGCCGGAGCCAAACTCCCCAGCCATCATCAGCAAATCCGTGGGCGCGAGACCATCTGCGACGCGATTTGGACTTCCGCGGCAGACCACCACTACTAAGTTTACGCCAGCCACAAGATCTGTGCGTATTCAATCACCGAGAACACTATCGGCTACCCCACAATCTCGGCCACCAGGATTGCCAAGAGGGGATCAGCTGCGTAGCCGTGTGAGTGCAAACCAATAACCCTGTTGACCAGGGTGGCTATTAGTATATACATCAAGGAGGAACATGTGCGATGCTGGCTTTGGCGGTTTGCAAGAGTTGGATTGGCTATGGATGATCTGTATGTGTTTCTCTGAACGTTGGATGACTTGTTTGATAAAAGGATACCCCTTTCTGTTGGTGTTATTGTTATATGTGAATGCATAGCGACGATCCGTCGAAGGCGTTGGATAGGCAATAGTTTATGAAAATTGCTGATCTTGAAAAATTCGTTACTTGACACGAATTTGCTCGAGTAGGTAGATGTGAATACCAAGTCCATGTGGATAGATATGGCTGTCTTTTCGTTATTAGAAGTGTAGATAAGCAATATATCGTGTTGTGATCGTCGACTCGAGCCATGAAGCTCTAAACCATTACATGGATGTTAATATACGCCAACGCTCTGATTACCTTATATAATACAGACGAAGAAAAACATCTACACTCTTCCAATGACAAAATTATGTTTAGCTTCTGTAGACAGCTTCTGTAATTGAAGATACCTACGTACCTAGGGTCGTAGCATTTATTGTCATGGGTTCTTGTGCATGAGCCGGAGTGTGTGTGTGGGGGGGGGCACGTCACCTCTAATCACGCTGGGGTCTACGGATAACTCCCATTTGATTGACTCTGGCAACTTAGCTCACCAAAGCTTCAGCTGTCAGATCTCAAGCTCCTCTCTCTTGCACCTGAATATAGGGTAGTAGCGCCATCACAATTCCTTAGAGATGCGCGCAAACTGCTCTCCTTAATAGCATGAAGGCCGTCTTGCCGGGCAACCCGCGCTCGAGGCTCCAAGGGCTTGCCTCGGGTTACTGGGACTCGCGACACATTAATGTAAGTATCTTACCAAGCTCTCCTCCTGAGCTCTGGACCCAGCTGATGAGCTGATGCTGCATAGGTTTACATCACAGGAAGCGCCTTTGCAATCTTGGAAGGATCCCACGGCATTCTACAGACAGTTTATGATGAAGGCGAACAACCGCTAGAAGCTATCGCATTCGACGAGGCGACAGGCAAGATCGCTACTTGCACATTGACCCAAGTCCGTGTGTACAAGCCATTCGGGTCGCGCCAAGACACTTTGAAGGTTCCAATGCCCGGTTCCATGAGAAATGCTTAGGAAACTCAGCTCACGACTCTACTAGTGGGCGCTCCAATCGACCTTGGACATTCCCTATCCGAACCCCGACGACGTGCCGTGTACGTTGTCCTGGGGCAGCTCCGCAGAGCTGTTGTTGGGTACACAATACCTGTCCCTTTTCGACACCAAGACCGAACCGAGGTGTCTCTGGCAAAAGAAGCTGCCGAGCATCGCCAAATATGCCTTATTGTCGTACGATTCGAGATACATCGCCACGTCGAGCCATCATGACCACTTGATTAAGGTCTGGAGGAGACTCAACTTTGGTGCCGACGAAGTCCGATTCGATCTCACATACCTCCGACACCCGAACATTATAACATCTGTGAGATGGCGCAGACCATTCCATGTTGAGCAGGCCTCCGACAATGTTCTATACACCACATGTCTCGATAAATGCATTCGAGTTTGGACACCTACCGACACACCCGACGGGAAGCATTGGCAGCTATGGGGACAGGTCGATCTTTGCGCGCCATCGCAAGAGAACCCAGAGGGCTTGGACATGCGCTTCGCTCTGGTTCTTGACGGGCGAGACTTCACAGCCTCTGTTGAACAAGCTGTCCAGGCGCGAATGTCTGACGACTCAGCCACCGACGACCCTGTTGCCCTTGATCACCTAGTAGCAGTCGCGACTAAGAACCCAGAAATATGTATAGCTCTTGATGGCAAGGGAATCATGTCGGCATGGGCGCTCGAGAATGTCGGCAGTAGCACCGCAAATTCACCAACCCTTTTCAAGGTGGCTCAAGTCAAGGATGTCCATTTTGAGCTTCTCAGCAACTTCCTTCCGGTTCAAGACACCCCTCACACAGAGATACAAACGTATTGCGACAAGAGGAGTGGCAAGGTTCACTTTATGTTACATGCGTTCGACGGAAGAATAGGCGTGTTTACTGGAAGCGTTGCCGATCTCTTCGACCCCATGACTAATGATCGACGCCTCGCCCTTCAAACAATCTGGTCTGGACATTCGACTTCCATCACCAAGATCGTCCGAAATTTCAGCGGGCGAGCGGTGGTCTCTCGAACCAGAGACGGTGAAAGTATCGTGTGGAAACATATTCTGAGCCCACGGAACAGCTCGGGCCTGACCTTGACACGAGGGAGCGTTATCCCAGAGAAGGGTCACATACATCGCATATGTGTGCTGAGAAAGGGGCGTTTCGTGGTTTTCCTTCGCCATGACACATTCTCGCTCTGGGATTGTAGGACAAGTCGAGCTACTGCCCTCTCTCAGTGTGACTACGAGGTGTCAGGGAAGCCACTGTGCCTCATCATTCTGCCTCGATCAGATGTCAAGAACTATACCGTTGCTCATATTGCGACGATAACGTCGGAAGGACACGGTATCGTGTGGGAGGTTCAACTGCCTCGCTACTTTGATGACCCAAAGACAACAGCCGGAGCCAATGTGGAGGAACTGTGCCGCTTTGAAATCAAGGACATAAAGAGTCTGGCCTATGTGTTGCCAGTTGATCCTGCCGGTTCGCAGCCCATCGTCTCGGGCTTTCTCGATGTATTCGCTCGCGATGTTGCCGTTTCTTATACACACACGGGCCGTGTGGACTTTTGGACTGCACGAGTTGACCCTGAACAGCGAAGCGTTGGATGGCTATCGACGTGTACCACGGAGACGGGAGTTTCTGAGCCAGCACTGGTCAGTGGCAGTACATTGAAGAAAGCTGCCCTCGTGAATTCGTCGAGATCGCAATTGACAATTTGGGACATTGGCGGTGCTCGTCTCGAATATGAGAACAACTTTCAAGAGCACCAGGTGATTCAAGATCTTGACTGGACATCAACACCTGATGGCCAGTCTATTCTCGCCGTTGGTTTCCCTTACCGAATCGTCCTCCTCTCTCAGATGCGATTTGATTATCTCAACAAGGGCCCAGCATGGGCACAAATTCGCGAGATCAGCATTCGAGAACTCACACCTCACCCAATCGGCGACTCAACTTGGTTGGGCGACGGCCACTTGGTTATTGGTGCTGGCAACCAGATGTTTGTGCAGGACAGGCACGTTGGAATCTCCGAGTCTATGAAGACGGATCTGCGTCTTCCTCTGCGAAAAGATGGCAAACTAGACTTATTTCAGGTCGTTCAAAGATTCAACGGCCCCTTGCCAGTCTTTCATCCCCAGTTTCTCATGCAATGCATCCTTTCAGGGAAGGCGACCCTTGTCAGGCGCATCTTGGTGGCTTTACATAGGACCCTGAAATACCACATTAACGGCGAAATGCTGGATGACTACCTGAGAATGGACTTGAGCGAATTCTATATACCCGAGGTAAGTGACAATTCGATCATGCCGAGGACACAGCAGGCCGTGCTAATCCAATTGTTCAGCAAAGTCATACTCTAGCTGTCGACAAGTCTTCTGGGGTCTATCTGAATGGAAGCAACACGGATGAGACGGATGACGAGGATGTTTTTACGGAGCAGACCGCGGTCTCGATCAACGAGAAGCTCGTCAAGATTGATATCATCCAACTCTCAGGACACGAACAGATTCAGCTCGCTGATATTATTGAATGCGTTGCCCTTGTTGAGAGACACCGCCGATCGATGGACGAGAATGGTGCTCGATTTATGCTGCTCTTCCGTCAACATGCCCTCCGCAAAGGACGAACCAACGAGATGCATCTCTCATGGCGTGAAATCAACTGGGCTTTCCACTCCAACAGCCAAGATATTCTGGTTGACTTTGTATCGCGACAAAACCATGGCAGTATGCTTTGGGAACATGCTCGTGAAAGTGGCCTGTTCATGTGGCTCACTGATCCTACTGCATCGGTAAAGACCATTCCGATCTGACGAACTTGTTACGGTAGCTAACATCTTCTAGAAAGCTCAATTCGAGCTGATCGCCAGAAACGAGTACACAAAGAACGAGGTCAAAAACCCGGTTGATTGCAGTCTTTACTACCTCGCGCTCCGCAAGAAGACGGTCCTCCAAGGTCTTTGGAGAATGGCAAATTGGAACAAAGAGCAAGCAGCCACTCAACGCCTGTTGGCAAACAACTTTGAAGACCCTAAATGGAGATCGGCAGCACTCAAGAATGCCTATGCCTTGCTTAGTAGGCGACGATTCGGTAAGATATCCTTGAGGTAGCAGCTTTCTGGTACAAAAGCTGATCGTGAACAGAGTATGCTGCAGCATTCTTCCTTCTTGCGGACCACCTCCACGACGCTGTTCAGGTCTGTCTGAATCAGCTGAAAGACATGCAATTAGCCATCACAATATCGCGGGTCTATGAAGGCGATGACGGTCCTGTCTTGCGCCGTCTTCTTCAAGATACAGTGCTCCCCCTAGCAGCACAGGAGGGTAACCGCTGGCTGGCTGCATGGGCCTTCTGGATGCTCGGCCGTAAAGATGTGGCCGTACGAGCACTTATTGTACGTTGTGATCTGTCAAGTTCTGGATAGGAGCTGAATCGCTGACATGTTGATATAGACACCGGTGTATACTCTCTTGGAAACACCTTGTTCACCAGACATCAAGTCTCGATTGTTTTTGACCGACGACCCTGCCTTGGTTGTCCTTTACTCACATCTACGTCACCAGACTCTGCAAACTTTGAGAGGAGCATCTAAGATTACACCGAAAGTTGAGTGGGAGTTTGTGCTGCACAGCGCCAAGCTATATGACAGAATGGGATGCGATCTTTTGGGATTGGATATAGGTGCGTGCAAGACTACAATACAAGTAGCAAGCAAGCACACGTTCACTGACTGTGAAATAGTACGTAATTGGGAGTTCCAACAGTCACCTGGAGCAACTGGCCTTGGTGGAGAGGTCAACCCTCTGAAGCTGCTTCGCCGGAGAAGCTCTTTGGTGGTTGCCGACTTGCCTTCACCAACTCTTAGATTCGACTCTCACTGGGAGAACAAGAAGACGGTCAAACCACCGCCCACGACATTTGAAGAACCAGATGCTGGCTCTCTGCTCGACAGTTTCGGCTTCTGATGGGGTTGTTGAGTTGCAGTATTGAAGAGGCGGCGATGTGTGTGTGTGTTGCTTAGTACCTAGTGGGCTTCATGTAATTATACTGAAGCTCATGCATGGCGAGGCAATGGAGTCAAGGCTGGGAAGAGTTGATTCGTAGGGCTATACTGCAAGCACGATAGCAAGTATGTAAGAGCAGTTAAACTTCAGTGGTAATAAAAGTGTCTCTACTTGGAAGACACCTACCTATTGATTAAGTACCTACTAACCTACAGAGTACTCACCTGTATCTTGTGAGGTCGATGTGATAGTAGGTAGGTACCTAAGATAGGTACCTACCTACTCCGTACCTGTAAATTATTAAAGTACAGAGGTGTTAACCGTCGATAAGTTATTAGCGGAAAGTCTCCCGGATATCGGAATGTGGGGTTGGTTCGCTTAGTAATATGGTTAACTACTAGGTACCTAGGTACCTAAGGTACCTCACGTATCTCATCTCACTTAACGTCACAACCATCCCTCTAACGCGTCCCTGAACCAAACATCGCCGTTCGTTAGCTGCTTACAGGCGAACCCCCCCCTAAAAAAAACAAAAAAAAAAGAGAAGAGAATGGCGACACGCGTGGTTCCAGGGCGCAGTTTCACGCTGCGAGGCGTTGTAGCTGGTCTCGCAGTTGGCACCATCATCTGCTTCTCCAATATGTACTTTGGCTTGCAGACAGGATGGGTTTCCATCATGTCAATGCCTGCGAGTCTCATGGGCTTTGGTATTTTCAGACTCCTTGCGCCGCATCTAAGGTTTCCGTTTTCTCCTGTTGAGAATGTATTGCTCCAGAGCGTAGCTTGTGGCATGGCTATTATGCCACTGGGATGCGGCTTTGTTGGCGTTGTATGTCATCTAGACTCATATTTTATCAAGAGGCTGTTCTGACTAGTGAGGCAGATTCCGGCATTGAACTATCTCTTGGCTCAAGATGAGCAGGGCCCGATCGACCTGAGTACCTGGCAGCTCATCATCTGGTCTTTGGGACTCTGCTACTTTGGCGTCGTCTTTGCTGTTCCCCTGTAAGCCATTATATGATCCATGTCTTTCTGCTTCAATCTTGCTGATATCCACCAGACGCAAGCAAGTCATCATCCGAGAGCGCCTCAAATTTCCCAGTGGGTTCAGTACGGCCGTGCTGATCTCAGTATTGCATGGACAAGGCCGCCAATCCACCAAAGACGAGCTTGACGCTGCTTCCAAAGGCGGCTTTGCAAGTCTCGTTCCTCGTGACGAGCCTCTTGAACCAGAAACCGTTGGACGGGCTGCTACGGACCAGGAGCATCAACAGAATGCTGGTGATGACGTGTCGGACATAGGAGACTGGGCAGCCAATATCAAATTGCTACTTTTGTGTTTTGGTGGCTCTGGGCTTTATACTCTGGCGACATATTTCTTCCCCATACTGCGCAACTTGCCAATCTTTGGTTCTGCCGCAGCTCACACATGGCTCTGGGCATTCAACCCCAGCTTTGCTTATATCGGCCAGGGAATCATAATGGGGACCGAAACGACGCTGCATATGCTTCTTGGTGCTGTAGTTGGCTGGGGAATCCTCAGTCCTCTGGCCAAATCTCGGGGATGGGCGCCTGGAGATGTTGATGATTGGGAACATGGTAGCAAAGGATGGATCATCTGGATCTCGTTGGCAATTATGCTGGCAGATGCAATTGTCAGCCTTGCTTACGTTGCCCTCCGTGGAATCTTTGCCAGCCAACGGGTTACTGGGATTATGTCTTCCCTACGCCAGAGAGTACAGGAACATGGCGTCTCTGGCTTGTGGAAGAACCCGAGCCATGACTATTCACCACTCTTGAGTAACGAGACTGAGGCTTCTCAGAGGCGCTATGGAGCTGATGAAAATGCCCCTGTCCGCGATGACGATGAGGAAGATGCTCCTCCCCACCAGCGCATTGGGCCCCGTATGGTAACGATCGGCCTTCTTGCTTCGATAGCTCTGTGCGTCCTCACTATTCACTTGGTCTTTGGCAACCTTGTACCGCTCTACGCCACCACAATTGCTGTTCTCATGGCCCTGGTGTTAAGTATCATGGGAGTTAGGGCGCTGGGTGAGACGGATCTGAACCCCGTATCTGGCATTAGCAAACTTGCGCAGCTATTCTTTGCCTTTATCATCCCTCAGACTCACAAGTCCAGTGTCTTGATCAACCTGATCGCTGGTGCTGTAGTAAGTGATTCCTATGCCTACATCTTCAGGTAAATGTTCTAACCTGCCATAGTCCGAAGCTGGTGCTTTGCAAGCTGGCGATCTCATGCAGGACCTGAAAACCGGGCACTTACTGGGAGCAGCTCCGAAAGCCCAATTCTGGGGTCAAGTCATTGGAGCAAGCGTCGGTGCTGTTCTGAGTGCTTTCATCTACCGTGTCTACACGAGGTAGGTTACCTATCACTTCACCATCTCACACTTGAAAGAGGACCTGGCTAAGACAGTTGAAATGCAGCGTATATACGATTCCTGGTGATCTCTTCCAGGTACCAACCGCCTACGTCTGGATATTCACTGCAAGGCTTGTCACAGGTTCTGGACTACCATATCGTGTCAAGGAATGGGCCATTGGAGCTGCGGTTCTATTCTCATTTGCAACTATCACCAGAACGCTCGCTATCGGTAAGAGATGGCGACCTCTGATTCCTGGTGGCATTGCTGTCGCCGTTGGTAAGTTGGCTATATTTGACCCCGAGGGAGATACTTTCGCTGACACCTGACAAGGCATGTATAACGTCCCATCTTTCACACTGGCTCGAACCGTTGGCGGTCTGTTTGCATGGTACTGGACTTGTGTCGCGCGACGGACGCAGACCCCTCTCATCATCCTTGCTTCGGTACGTATCTTGTCCATTCATGTCGAAACCACCCTGACCCCCTTCAGGGATTCATTCTTGGCGAGGGCTTCCTGAGCATTGTAAACCTCTTGCTGCAAGGCCTGAATGTGCCTCATCTGTGACTGCATCGCGTACCGTATTCGACTCGTGGGGACACCATCTTCTCAGACTTTGCTGGCCGTGTCCAAGCCTGGTAAAAGATGCGTCTATTTCAGCTGCCATGAATGCTTCCTTGTACCACCCTCAGAATCAGTCCAAGAAGCCCTGAGAACCAGCGCTCGGGCATTGTCGTCAGCTGCCGCGAAAACGATATCTCCGGAGAGACTCTTGGGCGACTTGGCAGACGATGTGGCCTCTGGAGGAGCGAGAAGAAGGCCCTGCTTCCAGTGTGTGACAGTGCCAGAAGGGCCTGTAGTGAATGCGACGCCTCCCTGGTCTTTCTTGTCCCAGGTCTCTGGTGTTGTCTCGGCAGGGGGTACTGGGTCGCTTCTGGATGTCGTGAAGAAGTTGTCGAACCAAATGAGGAGCCCGTCGACATTCTCGACCTCACGGGTGAGTTTCGACGACCACCTGGCGCTAAACTGAAGATCCTCGGTCTTGACGGTATGGAGATCAAGCACCTTGAAGGGGTAGGGTTCACCACAGACAGAACTTTGTGGCATGGCCTCGACACGGGCCTCTTTGTAGATACCTTCTTGCATAGTCTTCATGTCAAAGCCGTAAACATCCCTCCAGAAAGAGATGTGGTCCGAAACATACTCAGGGTCGGCAATGGGGGCAATCCAGATTGTGGCAGAGCTGGGCGCGAGAATACCATCAGGCTTCAGGTAACGGTCTCGAGCATACAAGACACTTGGAAGCATAGCCTCATAGAGAAGACAGTAGCCCATCCACTCGCTGACAATAATATCAACCTGGTCTACAGGCAGCTTGACATCCTCGATGGCACCCTTGAGAGTTGTTATAACATCGGACAGACCGTTATGGAAAATATTCTCCCTAGCCTTGACAATGATGTCTGACTTGTCAACAGCAATGACTTGCTTAGCGCCAGCCTTTGCAGCAAACATGCTCAGAATACCTAGGTCAAAAACTTTAGTGTGTTGAGTCAAGATCGAAATCATGACTAGGCTTACCGGTGCCACATCCGATATCAAGGACGACCTTGTCCTTGAAGATGTGCTTATTGTTGTAGATGAAGTCACGATACGCATCAGTTCGTACGGCATCTTTCAGCATGGTCTCGTGAATTTCTGGACACAGTCAGTATGAACAAACAGATCAAGATATCGATAAGTGGTGGGATGTACCATGTGCGGCGTACGACTCGAAGTAGTAGGCAGAGTCATCCTTCTTCTCCGTTGCAGCCGTCTCAGTATCATCGCCCCATCGCTTATCAAGTGTCTGCTGAACCGTCAAGCGGTAGCTGGAAAATTGATCCCTGAGCTTCTCGAGCTCCTCCTCCAGTTCCCTGTTACGGGCCTTGAGATTTCCATCGCTGGATCCAGCTGCTTGGTCGTCGGTAATGCTCTCCAATACTTCGTCCAGAGAAAAGATGAGAGCATCGTTCTCCAGAACAGGCTGAAGGTACTTCTCGTCTGCGAGGTCTTTTGCAGAAATCTCCTTGGGCAATGGTGTGCCATTCTTTACATTATCACGAACAAAGTTGACGAGCTTGACAGCACCGTGAAAGTCAAGCTGAAGCTTTTGGACATAGCCGGCAAAGCTGAAACCATGATTCTTGCTGCTATCATTGAGCATAGCGGCAACAGTAGGGAAGGTTTGGGCGCTGAAGAAGGATGTAATGGGGATTGACTCCTCATCCGATTCCAGGTCGAGCCATTCGCCCTCATCAGAGATAGATTCGTGAGTGGACATTTTCCCCCTTTCACTGCAATATAAGCAAGACAAGGCCAGATCAAACCAAGTATAATTTCCTTTGGGAGAAGACAAAAATTTGAACCAAGAACTCGAGTGGCCAGTATTGAATGTTGGTTTGGTTTGGTTTGGTTTGGTTTGGTTTGCACCGAGTTAGCTAACCTAACCTTAGCTTGGAGAATATTTTGTGGGATCACGGTGATTGGAGAAGGCTATGCCCTGTTGGGGAATTTTTTTCTGGGTCATGATAGGTAGAGAGTTAAAGGCAAGGCTTTGCAAACGCATGGCGAGGTAACCATCCAGATGCAATCCGCGAGGTGTTTGCTGTTAATATATATGATATGTCTGTAAGGGGGTATATCGCATATATCTCTCTGTCTCTCTGTCTGTCTGTTTGACGACTTTTCTGATGTACCTTGTTCATTTTTTGGCTTTCGGCTTCTGTTTCGTCTCTTCCTTTTCGTCATCGTTATTCTCAGACTCTTGGTCGTCTTCTTCTCCTTCATCATCGTCGTCGTCGTCGTCGTCATCGTCTTCCTCACCATCATCGTCCTCGCCGTCTGATACGGTTTCTCCAAGCTCAACGAGACGAGCCTGTAGTCAAGGCAGTTAGTATATAGTATGCAAATATGAGCACCGCGTTTCTTGACTCGCCTTGTATTTGGCCACCTTTTCCTCCAAATCGCCAAATACCATTAGGAGGTCATCAAGTTCGGACTGAGTGGTCTCTCTAGCCTCATTTGACTCCTGCAGCTTCTTCTCAGTCGCCTCTTTAGCCTTCTCAGCATCCTCTTTTGCTGCCTCCTTCGATTCTGATAGTTGCTTCTCGGCTGCGTCCTTTGCTTTGTTGGCAGCTGACAGTTCCGATTCCATCTGTGAGACATATGAGTTTCTTGACTATCTTCGATCAAGACATATTGATAATCACATACCTTCTTGAGCTTAGCCTCCAAATCCTTCTTTCCAGCGTCTCCTCCGCCGAGCTGCTTCTCGAGGCTCTGGCACTTCTCTTCTGCTTCCTTGGTCTTCAATTTCTGATGTTCCAGGTCCACCTGATTCTGCTCTCGATAAGCGTCTATCTCAGCATCTTTTCTATCGCAGAGGCTTTGCAGTTCCTCTTTGAACCTGGCCTGTTTCTCATCTGCTTTAGCCTTAGACTGGATCTTGAAGTCTTCGTATTCCTGACGAAGGTGCCCTAGCACCTTCTCATATTTCTCTCTTTGCATATCTATCTCGTTCTTGCGTTGCAGCTGTAGTGCATTGTACTCCTTTTGGGACTATGTTTGAGCCAATGTTAGCCGACTACACTCGTACACACCGTAATGGCTGGGATAACAGGCACGCACCTTCATCAGAACAACTTCGAGACGACTGATGTTCGCTTTGAGATCTGCCACTTCAGCATCTGTCCTCCGTCTGATTTTCTCTGTTTCGGCCTCGGCCACTTTTCGGACTTGTTCGAGCTGCTTCTGATGATCGTTTTCTTGTGCTGTTTGCTGTGAACGCAGCTGAGCAAGTTGCTTTTGATACTCGTTCTCCTTGATCGAATATTGAGATTGCAATTGAGCAACCTGCTTACGCTGATCATTCTCCTTCGACGCCAATTGACCCTGAAGCTTCCTGTAGCCGTTTCAGTAGGGTCAGTACAAGTTGGTAATGGAGGCACTTACCGCAGCTCTTCGCTATGATGCTTTTGTAATCCTTCATTCACGGTTTTGACCCGTTGCATTTCTAGGGCAGCGGTTTCCTTTGATCTGCGATGATCTGCCTGTTCCTGTCCTAACTGCCCCTGAAGTACTGCTAGCTTTTCCTGGATCTCGTTCACAGCATTCTGCTTTTCCTCAACCTGGCTCCTGAGAGAGTCTACAAGTTCCCTTGAAACACCTTTCTGAACACCGTTGGTGACGACAGAGATCTCCATGCCGGGTTCTCTGTCAATAGCACGTGCTATTCGGCTATAGTTGTCCTTGAAGAACTCAACAAATTCCCTGTCGAATAAGACATCGGGGAGTCGCCCTGGAGACGAAGCGTCCAGCTTTTGAGGTAAGACTTCGAAATCACGAATAAAAGGGTGGCTGCGAAGTTTTGATAGGCGGTCTAGGTATACATCTCGATCTATACGAGCCGTTAAGATAGAGAGTAATGTTGCTCTTGGGATTGGTGAGTCTTTTGTTGAGAATTCGTAAGCAACTCCAAGCAACATTGTGCACAGTCCCTGAACGATCTCGCCCCCGCCTCTGGCTGGAGGCTGTGAAACAGCTTGAATTAGGCTTTGAACATTGCTTCCCTCGGCGAGAAAGTCGTTCACTGCATCGAGATCCTCAAAAAGCCAGCCCAATAGTAGCATAAGATAACCGACCAAAACCCGCGTATTGTCGCCTCTACGAAGGCCTGACGCAACGTGAGCTGAAAGAGTTTGGATGGCAGTCACAACCTCTTCCCCGTCTTCCGAATCACCTTCAGTCAAGCCCATGGCTTCTGACTTGGCTTCCGAGTTTTCATGCAAGAGATGGAAAGTGATCACAGCAGCGAACCATTGTCTGTATGGATCCGAAGACTCAACTGGAGGCTGCAGAAGAACAGTCAAAACGTTCGAAGACTCGTTGGCCCCGGATTGATGTCCTTCAATGGCGCGGCCAAGAAAATGCAGTCTGACAGCTGGGTGACGTGAAAAATAAGCCTGTAGGCACTCAGCCGCTGCAAAACGAACATCGAATTCTTGGAGGTCCTGCAGACACAATGTTAGGTCTAATAAGCCGTCGATGACAAACACTTTCTCGCCTTGGCTGGCCTGTCCATCGGCCGTGCCAGTTTTAGCCAGAGGAGCCAAAACCCTCATCTGAGCAAATGTCTCCTGAAGAGGTGCATTTTGCCGAATCACGTCACCACAAGTGATCAGAGCCTATATGATGTCAACGAAATCACCTTCCGGGAGCAATCAAATCATCGAACCTCGGCCTTGATTTGTGTTTGCGCCTCATGGCTGAAGGCCAGTTGTAGAATGTGATAGGCAAGACCATGCTTCCATATAGCTGTTTGATTCAACGAGGTACCTGCGGAGCCCCTGACAACAAACAGACGAATGACGGCGAGGAAAGCATAAACGTTTCGATTTCGTTGCGCTGCTGCCCACGAAGCGATCTCAGACCCATCAGCTTGAGGTTTTAGAACTCGACCTAATAAATCCGCCAAACGGTTCATGCAGCCCGACTCCCGGAACAGGGCCTGGTTTGAGCTGTTTGACCGGAGGAGGTTAGCCAAAAGGATCAGGCAGTCCTCAACAGTGCGACCTCCTTCTACGAGAGCTCCATCGGCTTCGATGATGGCAAACAATCTCTCAAAAGCATTCTCAAAAGCCACCAGCTTCTGTATCTCGATCGATGTTGGTGTGAGGTAGGTCAGGAGAATGATAGCTTCGTTGCGTATAGCGTCGCGTTGGTCATCGAGGACGGAAACCAGCCGCGGTATCCCGAGGGGAGCAGTAAAGATACATTCCTCAGTGCGTTCTGTACGTGCCGAGAGTATGGCGGCTAGTAGTTGTAAGGAATATAGACGGGAATAGAAATCGTTTGTTTCAAGGAAATCGAGCAGTAACGTAATGTTCTCTTGGCGTTGGGTGAACTCGTCGGCCAACCATAGTGCGATCTCCTCTGAAGCTTCGGGACTATCTTCATTAGGGTTGAAGAGCATTAACAACGTCTCGAGTACCACTTTGACGGTGTCGACATCTTCACCGTCTTTGCTTAGACTCCCTATGAGACTTCTCAGGGCACCCGAAGCCACAGAAGCTGGATAATCTTTGGCGAAGCTACGAAGACCCAGAATTGCAGCTCTTCGGTCTTCTAGCAAAGTTGCTGAACTGAGGCGACCGCTTAGAACGTCGATGGTCTCACCAACCGATTGTTTCGCCGGCGCGCTGGCAATAGAGAACATGATTGTGGCGCCTCAATGCCATACGGCTCAAAGGAATTCGAGAGGTTGCATGGAGCCCTTCCGGCGACTGTTAATAACGTCTTCTCTGTTGGTGAATATCACTGAGGAAGCTATCCTAATTAGTCGACACTAGGTATTGGCTTCTTTATTCTGGCCAGCTTGTCAGGAGAAGATGGGACCAGGCATGCCAACTCCATTGCTGCATAATTCCTGATTAAGACGCAATTCAATAAGTGGATTTGAGGCCCCACCTTGCAGCCACAGATACCCACTCACTTGCATAACGGTGTGGCTCAGGGTCCGAGCTAACAGTCAAAGAATCATGTCGCGATTCGAAAAGCGACAGCCTTCGTCCTACACATAATTTTTGTCTTCCTTCAAACAACAACCGGGGGACCTATTCGCCTGGCCTTAACGCGCTGTCGCCTCAACTAATTGATGCGACACGTCTTGTGAGAGACATTTATTTCCTGAGTCCCAGGTTTTGTACCCGCATTGTCTCTATTCAACCGGAGTCTGCTCGCGCAACGAGCTCACCACAAATTTCCGAACAGTCGACTTCCGCAGGATCGCTACGATGGGTATTCCCGCGGCTTTCCGATGGCTTTCTTCCAGATATCCTAAGATTATCTCGCCGGTAATTGAGGATCAGCCCCTTACCATGGAAGATGGCTCCACGATTCCTGTCGACACGACTCGCCCAAACCCGAATGGCGAAGAGTTTGATAACCTGTATCTCGACATGAACGGCATCGTTCATCCTTGTTCTCATCCTGAAGATCGACCAGCTCCTAAAGATGAGGAGGAAATGATGATGGAAGTCTTCAGATATACCGATCGCGTGGTGAACATGGTTCGGCCCCGAAAGATACTCATGATTGCAGTTGGTATGTTGGGTCTTTTTTTCTTTCTCTAGCTCAGTTTCTGCACTTTGTCCGGGGCTGTACACGTAATTTATTTGTTAAAAGCTAACAAACCCCATAGATGGTGTTGCACCTCGAGCCAAGATGAACCAGCAACGGTCAAGACGATTCCGTTCCGCACAAGAAGCCCAAGAGAAAGAGAAGGACAAGCAAGAACTTATCAAACTTCTAAAACAGCAGAATGGAGGCAATTTGACGGCCGAAAGTGAAGAGACTGTCCTGAAAAAGGCATTCGACTCAAACTCGATCACACCTGGAACGCCTTTCATGGACATTCTCGCCCTCAGCCTGAGATATTGGTGTCAGTACAAACTCAACACGGATCCTGGTTGGGCGAAACTCAAAATCATCATTTCTGATGCTACTGTTCCCGGAGAGGGAGAGCACAAGATCATGAATTTTGTTCGGTCCCAGCGGGCATCACCAGACCATGACCCCAACACTCGGCATGTGATATATGGTCTTGATGCCGATCTTATCATGCTGGGGCTCGCAACCCATGAGCCTCATTTCCGTGTCCTCCGCGAAGACGTTTTCTTTCAAGAACAGAAGGCTCGTTTGTGTAAGCTCTGTGGCCAGAAAGGACACGATGCCCAGAATTGCCGCGGCGAGGAAAAGAAGAAAGATGGCGAACACGACGAGAAGGACAAAGGTGTCGCCTTCAAGCCTTTCATCTGGCTTCATGTCGCTGTATTGCGAGAATACCTCGAAGTTGAGCTTAGCGTCCCTAACTTGCCCTTCCGCTTCGACGTGGAACGTGCTGTTGACGATTGGATCTTCATGTGCTGTTTTGTTGGTAACGATTTCTTACCGCATCTTCCAGCCCTGGAAATTCGAGAGCATGGAATTGATACTTTAACCAAAATCTGGAAAGATAATCTGCCCGTTATGGGTGGCTACGTTACCAAAGATGGGCATATCGATCTCGAAAGAGCGCAGGTGATTCTGAGCGGGTTGGCCAAACAAGAAGATGGTATCTTCAAGCGGCGAAAAGAACAGGAAGACCGCCGTGAGGCCAACTTCAAGCGGAGAAAGCTGCAGAATGAGAACAACGGCCGTGGTGGACGTCAAGGTGGACCTGCCCATCCTAAGAAGATAAATGGCCTCGAAAACCCTGCCAATGTGCTACTCCAACCCATTACCTCCTTCTCTGGACCGAACGAGCATAGATTGACGCACGACATGATTGTGAACCGCAGTAACGCGCCAGATGCGAACGTTGCCAACAAGAGCGCCGCGAGTGTCCTCAAAGCCCAGCTCCAGTCGCAGAAGTCACTGTCAACCGCGAAACCAGCGGAAGCGGATCAAGATTCTGCTTCCGCTCTAGGCAAACGAAAGGCATCAACACTCGAAGAAGGGGATGGCTCGACTCCAGATACATCCAATGCTCCAACTCCAGCAGCCCCGACCGAGGAGGGCCCAGTCGATGATGTGCGTCTCTGGGAGGACGGCTATGCTGATCGATACTACGAGAAGAAATTCCATAAAGATCCCCAAGACATTGAGTTTCGTCACGAGGTCGCACGGGCGTACGTTGAGGGTCTTGCTTGGGTCTTGCTGTACTACTTCCAGGGGTGCCCCTCTTGGGAGTGGTATTACCCATATCATTATGCCCCATTCGCAGCCGACTTTCAAGACATCGACAAGATGAAGATTTCCTTCGAGAAGGGCAGAATATCTAAGCCATTCGAGCAATTGATGAGCGTCTTGCCGGCTGCATCACGCCACGCCCTTCCTGAGGTTTTCCACGACCTCATGCTCAACCCTGAAAGCAACATCATTGACTTCTATCCGGAAGACTTTGAAATTGACCTCAACGGCAAGAAGATGGCTTGGCAAGGTGTTGCTTTGCTTCCTTTCATTGAGATGCCTCGCCTACTAGCCGCCGTTCAAGCAAAATACCCGGAACTCAGTGCAGCGGATTCAGCACGTAACGAAATGGGCA
Source organism: Fusarium subglutinans (assembly GCF_013396075.1). Taxonomy (NCBI): domain Eukaryota; kingdom Fungi; phylum Ascomycota; class Sordariomycetes; order Hypocreales; family Nectriaceae; genus Fusarium; species Fusarium subglutinans. The sequence continues at coordinate 40,021 of NW_023502349.1, forward strand.
GAGATGTTTTGATCTTCTCAGAAGCCCATGAGAGCCTGTACGATGACGTTCTAACCAAGTTCTACTCCAAGAAACAAGGGGACTCCAAATTCAAGCTGAACCCGAAAAAGAGTGACGGCTTGTCAGGCAAGGTCGAAAAGAAGGATGGATATGTTCCCCATGAAGAATTGAAGTACCCTCTTGAGAGGAATGGTATGCCCAATCTCGATTATGATCGATCTGTCAGGTATGACACCGCGCCCATAACCCACAGTTTCTGTTTGGCTAATAGTTCTAGCGTCTACTACGATATGCCTTCCGTTTCACAAACACACAAGTCGATGCTGCTTCGTGGGGTTCAGCTTCCGAAGCCTGCTCTCACACAAAGTGACATTCAAGATATCCGGAACAAAGCCAACCGTGGAGGCAGAAATGGCGGCTTCGGACGAGGGGGGAACAATCGAGGTGGCTACAATGGCCCTGGTATGTCGCGCGGGCCTCAGCATGACAGACACCATGGAGGATATGGTCGGTCCAATGGCCATTACCCTCCGCCGGCTGCTTCTCATGTGCCTCCACCACCAGGAGCCCCTGGATTCGGGATCGGTGTACCACCGCCGCCCCCACCAGCACATTTTTACAACCACCAGCAGTACGACAACCGCCACGGCAGTGCTCCAAGCTATAACAGCCAATACAGAGGCCCACCGCCCCATCCTCACGGTGCTTCCGGTTATCAAGGGTACGGAGGACAATCCTATGACAGAGGACGAGGATCAGGAGGCTATGGTTCTCGGGGTAACCACCGAGGTGGACGGTCATACAGATAGTCTGTGGAAATAAAGGCGTAGGGATGGCGGGGAAATGAATGAGTTCTCAATCAAAGCTTTGGGGAACGAACATTATATACGATATTTTGCATGACCAACTCAAGATGGGGTAAATTGAATCATACCAGAGCAGTGGAGCTCGGGGGTTTGGCCTTTATTTATTGATTATGAACACCTAAATGGATTGTGTTTGAGCTCCTGAGATGCTGGAAGCCGTCGCTGGTATTTGAGGTTCAACTAGACTATTTCTGATTCATTCGTACCTAGTTGCTGAACAAAGACTGCTAGCATTGAGATATGCATTTGGGGGTGAGAATTGGATGCTTAGTCCAGGTAGCTAGGTAAGTACTAAGCTAGAACATAGCAAGGAATTGGGGAATATAAAATACATGATGTGCTTCTGGATACGGAATTGATGTTGAAAACTTCTAGGTGCTTACGCTTCAGTTTCATGATAAAACAATAATTTATGCGTTGTCCACTGTCGTTAGTTACCTTTCAAGTCGTAGATGTCTGAAAACGGCGAGCTCCCCTATGCGTGCTACCCCTGTGGGGACAGTTCGCGGGGTTTGGCACGAACGCAGTGACCTTTGGGCAATGCCTGCTCGGTCAGGTCAGAGGGACGAGCGACTCCCAACTTGATCTCTCCCAAATCAAGTCTGCGTATCCACGCTCAATGCTGTCGCGATCATGAATTGCGACGCAAGCCTAGTCGGCTGCCTTGTCGACAGGCTCGCTACCAGAGTAAGCATCTGCATATCCCATGCGCGAGGCAGCTTGCGATCAATTCCCTTAGTGGCTTGGGTTGACTGACATTGGGTATCTCTCAATAGCTTCCCCATCGAGCTGGCACCAGTGGCCAGAGCCTACAGCAAGACGATGTCCTCCACGTTACAAGAGCCACCTTGGTCGAGCTAGGGAACACATCCATATCCACAGTCATCGCGTCGCTTCTGGTTCTACTCGAGGACCTTGCTCGCCCTTACGCAGCTGTCGCCGACCACCCCAGCCATATCTTGGCCTCCGAGCTCTACATCGTTGCCGTTATTGCAGACTGCTGTTCTTCCCATTGGGCCTCTCTCTCACAGGACGCAGATGTAGAACCGGCCCCGGCTCCTCCTCCGCTGGACGAAGTACTTGTGAGCCGCCTTTTCGACGCGTTCAAGCACCTCCTTGAACCGATCCCTGAGAACTGTATACTCCCAGCCCAGACTCTACTTGACCAAGTCTCGACGCGCAATGTCTCCGTCACTCGACCTGAAAGCTCCTCTGTCTCCTCCGACGCCGATAGCTCCCCCCCAAGCGATGAGAGGTTTGCAGATACGTTGGTGGAGATGGACATCCACATCAAGACTGTGACCGAGTATGTCACTACTTCCAGTTGGACGGCCGCCTTCGACTATTTAAGGAATGTCATATACACTATTCGAACTAGTATTGTTACGCAACCTGGCATCTCTGCGCCTGGATCTACTCAAGATGCTGAGAGAGCAGCCCTCGTCGTTCTGCGATTGCTCTCTTTCTTCTGGGTTGATGGCCCAAAGCTGGGTCAAGTTATACAAGAGATCTGCTCAAGCTTCCTACACTTTCGAAAGCCTTACCAAAACACCATTGCTGTAGTCTCTCCATTGCTGATCATGAGATGGCTGGATCGGTTTCCCCGTGAGTTTGTGCAGCTTCACCAGCTTCACAAGCGACTTGATGGTGGAGCTGATACGCTGTTTGACATGGCACAAGCTGCGACAGATAACGGACGCCGAAAGGGTCTGTTCTACCCTCTGCAAACCACACTGCTTTTCCTTTTGCCGGATGTTTTTGAGGTAGCGAGCAATATGCGCGAAGCGAAGAGCAGCAGCATGGTGAAGAAAGTTACCTTTCTAGATGGACTGAGAAAAGCTTCGCGCAATCGAAACGAGCAAGCAGCTTACTGTCTGGTTTCTCTGCTCCGTGCCGCCAGACATTTTGATGTTGAAAGCGACTCAGCTCTTGTCAGTTATGCCTTGGATGTTCAGGATGAGGTCCGCGATGCTGTTTTTCGCCGTCATACCGCGTCAGAATACGGACTCTTTGATCAGGACATGATGACCGCGGCCTTTGTGAGCTTGACTCATCTCAATCTCGATACGAGTGTCAGCGGCTTTGTTGAAACCTGTATCGCTTCAAATGCCCCAAGCAGTTTTAAGTTAGCTACAGTCCAGGGCTGTACGTATTTCGCTCAGCAGCCATATGCTCTTAGGTACCACGAACTATTTGATGCGGCAACACCCTTCATGCGGACGCAATTAGAGGTGAGAATTGGTGATTTCCCATTTCTGCTGGTCTCCAACTGACTACCTTAGACCGAGAATGCCAAGGCTGTCAATACGACGGGTCGACAAGGGAGCGAAAGGACAGAGCTTGTTTGCAGCATTCTCCAATTCTTGGATGCATCCCCAGCTCGCTTGTTAGATGATCTGTCAAAAGATGGTTCGAATAATAGCTTCTTCAAGTCCTTCCTTCTTTGCGTCTTGTCCGAGAACCCGGCCGTGCGTAAACTTGCCACTGGCGTTGCAAGCCGACTCTTCCAAGGCCACCTTGAGGCATATCGCCAATTCGATACTGGGCACCGTTTCGGCACAAAAGAACTTCGTGATGATATCTGGAGTCGAAGGTGAGCGCATTTCTCTATACCCGGCCAATCTTGAACCTGCTAACGAAACTCCCAAGCTCCAAAGTTCTGCTTGCTTTATGCGAGTCTGTCACCTCAAAGAAAGATGACCAGAGCTTGCGCGATCTACAAGACTATCTAGAAGCACGCTTACTACTTCTTAAGAACATCCCGGTATGCATTTCTGTGCCTCCGGTTATGCTGTTCGCGATAGTTATCGGCTGCTAACTTGCTGCAGGAATTGGCCAAAGTACCAGGGGACGCACCGGATGTCATCAACGCATCTTCCAAGCTTGAAACTACGCTTCTTATATCCCTTTGTTCTGCCAGCATTACAACTTGTCAACTGGTGACTTCCTGCACAGGATTGTTCATTCAAGAGTGCTCGATCGTCGACAAACATGTTGAGTCAGCAAAGTCTTCGGCATCAGTGCTTCGCAACGCCGAAGTCTACCGCGAGATATCCTCTCCAGCCTTCCGGTTCACGGGACTAGTTGCATTCCAGAAGCGAGTAAGGGGTCTTCTGCGCCGCATGCAGTTCCCAACAACAGGCATCGTGAATGCCTGGGAAACCGCATTCGATCGTTGGCTTCATCTTGCAAAGGATGTCTCAACATCAACTGTCGAGATCGTGGATGGAAGAGCGCTTGCTGAGTGGCGAAACTATTCAGGTTTCTTGGCATCTTTGGGCGGCATTTGCACCGCTGACCAGGCTATTATCCTCGAAGAGCCTGCCCTTGGAGGTCTAAGGTGGATCGATCGTGTCTCTTCTGAGCACTCCGAGGAACCACTCCTGACAAGATATCTGAGACTCAGTATTCAGCTTTTAGCTTGTGCCAATGTGAGAGTACGCGAAGCAATGCGAGATGTGCTTGCCAGTGAAGTCTCGCCTGCGCTTTACTACCCGCTATTCCGAGCCTTAGAATCTGAATTAGAAGTATTATTCACTGGAGCTCTGGCCCCCGTCGAGAAAGATCAGGATAGTGAGGTGGTATTCGCTGAGCAAGCTGCATCTCTACTTCGGGCTCTTGTGGAAAGACTAGAAAGCCCCTCTGACCTCGGCGCGGCCTCGTCAGTCCATTTGGGTGCACTCACGCTTAACTTTGCAAAGTTCCTGGATGGCGTCACCGATACACCGAATACGTTAAGGGTCAAGATCCGGGTATGCCACCTGTGCGAAGTGGTGACAAAGCGAAAAGAGCACCTGAACTTGCGGGACGATGTTCGCATTCGGAACCAACTACTTGAATATATCTTCGGCTGGATTGCTCGCCCTCGCTCGCCTCAGCATGGTCCTGGCTCCCGACAGGATGACACGGCTCGTGTGCAGAAAGACCTTGACAAGGCTTGTTTAAAATCACTGGCTGATTTGACTTTTCGTTTGCCATTGCAACCCTCTGAAAGCCATACTGATGCTGGGATGAGCGAGATGAAGTCGCAAATGTTTCATACATATTTCAACCGCTTCCTGTCCTTGCTTAACCATGAGCCATCGGAATTGACTAGGACTGATACGAATTTGAGTGTCACTCTTCGTGAAGAGTCTGCATCAAACTCAGATTTGGCCATCACCATCTTGTCCAATTTACTTAGTGCTAATATCGACGTTGGCCTCAAACACTCTCTTAATATTGGGTACCACGACAATGTTGAGATTCGCACCGCTTTCGTCAAGGTCCTTTACAACATCCTGATCCAAGGCACTGAGTTCAGCAACCTGACTGACTCAGCTGTGAGTGAGAAGTACGAGGAACTACTTGAGTTACTGACCAATGATCTCTCCCTGGCCATCTCGATGGCCGTTGCTTGCCCCAGCACCGAGGTGGACGAGCTCACTATTTGCCTTCTCACTGTTTTCGAACAGCGAGGAATGATCTTTGAGCTTTTGGAGGCACTCATCAAACAAGAGATTGAAGACACCGAGAATGAGGCTGAGATATTACGACGAGGGTGTGTTGCAACAAAGATGCTATCAGTCTATGCCAAGTGGAAGGGTGCTTCCTATATTCGAACGACGCTTCAAAAGGTCTTGGAGCGGCTTATGCTGACATCCAAGGATCTCGATCTAGAGCTTGACCCTGCAAGAGTCAGCTCGACAGAGGAGCTACAGAAGAATGCTCTACAGTTGCGTATTGTGGCCAAGGTTTTCATCGACGACATATGCGCGTCTTCTTCCAACATTCCACCCGCTTTCCGCAAGATTTGCTACACCATATCAAACGCAGTCATGCCACGGTTTCCCGATGCCAAGTACACAGCCGTGGGAGCCTTCATCTTCCTACGATTCTTTTGCCCAGCCATCGTTGCTCCTGAAGTCGAGGGTCTCGTATCGACAGCACCATCTAAAGAAATGCGGCGCGGTTTACTTCTCATTGCTAAGGTCATACAGAACCTCGCCAATAACGTGCTGTTTGGAGCAAAAGAGCCATACATGTTCCCCCTTAATGACTTCTTGACACAGAATATTTATCATGTTACAACGTTCCTCCGCGAGATTTCGGTTCCTCCCAATCAGTTGGAGGTGCAAGGCACTACGGAATCGTTCGACTTTGGATCCTGTGTTGCGCTGCATCGTTTCCTCTACGATCATTGGGACCATGTACGCCAAACACTCCTCTCACGCGAGAGAAAGGATTACGGTAGGACATCTGGGGATGTCGTCCGTGGGAGATCACCGGTCTTGGAACCGCTGAGAAACCTGATTGCGAATCTTGGTCCACCACCGCTTGCTGTTTCGTGGAACAGACCCCAAGTCTCATCCAATAGCCCACCGCTATACTCTCGATTCCAGAACTTCATGCTCCGGAATGCCTTCCGAAGTACAGAGTCTTTCTTGACAGCACGTGCTGTTTACGATGGTGGCGAAAGCAAGGTGAGTCCCAAACATTAGACTAACCATAATATTGGCTGAACATGAACAAGGACGGCTTGTCTATAATCTGCGTCATTTTGCGTCACATTGAGACAGAGAGCATCGACTATGACACTTTAATGTATTGCTACCTCAAAATTGCCAGCAGGTTGTGGCACAGGCCCTTTGGCATCTTAATTGATGCGACCTGCTATAATGGCCGCAACGAGCCTCAGGATGACCTGTTCAAGAAGTTGGAGCTTCTAACACCCTCGGAGCTGTCACAAAACCTTAGCCGTATTTATGTTTACAACATGAACAGTGCATTCAAGTAAGTTGCCTGCTCAGGATGACTGGCTCGGGCTTCTAAGCTAACCTCACTTGCAGGCGGTGCTTTCGACGCCTGCTGAGGGTGTGTACCAAGAACGAGAACGGCGTTTTTAACCCTAAAAATGTCGAATATCATTTGATAGGAAGCCTTCAAGACTTGCAAGCACATTTTCACCTTAGCCAGCTACATTTGCCCAAGGAAACAATCAGTGTCGTGACCGATACACGATATGTCTTTCAACCGATCACCCGCCTGTCCAAGTCAAAGGGTAAGATTGAAGTAATCATTAAAGTCGGCAGTCAGTTTGTGCAAGTAACGACCACGAAAAAGCAAGAGATTTTCGCGGGATTCCGATTGGGCACGACCGTGAATGACATCTTCCGGTTAGGCGAAGTTGATGAAGCACCAACTTCCATACAGACTGAAGATGATTCGGCTTTTGGCTTACGAGCTGACAACGGGAAGATCGTGATGTACTTTACGAGCCCAAAGAAGTCAGATGTGCTTCAGACGATCCGGGGTGCCAAGGCCAAATATGGCAAGGATAGCAGGGCTCATAAATCTGTTGAGCGCCTCATCAGGCCGCAAGATGTGCCAGGCACGCTCCTGAATCTTTCACTGGCGAACCTGTCGAGTCATGATCATATCTTAAGGCTGTCTTCCTACAATCTTCTTGGGGCACTTTGCCGGGCATTCAAATTCAGCTCTGCTTCAAGGATCGTCTGCACCAAAGGTAAGTCTCGAGATAAAATCAAAACGCCTCCGAACATAGCAACTAACTTTATTCCAGATGTTTCTGTTCCTTTAGATCCAACCCGTTTCGTAGTGGACATTAGTAAGGAGTTGGCATTGAGCGAGCCTCAGTTGACATCAGACTTTTTGACAGAATTCTTCGTGGGCTGGGAAAGCTTCCCGGATGAACAGAAGCCTCTGAGTCTTGCCTATATGGCTCCTTGGCTTCCCGGCTTGCGGACCAACATCCTCACGAATGAGCTTGACGGGGAGAAGGGGAGAGAAAGAGTCGCAATTCTATTTCGAAAGCTCATCGATGTGACTGTCCAGGATCATTCACTCACCTTTGCCTTGGAACAGTCTGTGTGGCCAAGGATCGTTCAAGACGAAATCTTGCTCGAGGTTTTCCTGGATGAGCTCCTGAAGTCAGCAATGAGCTATAGCGCGCATGATGAATCTTTAGAGGTCATCGCATCTATTGTGGTTGGTATTGGAACTGTTACTTTGCGCGGCAAGATCCTTTCAAGGCTCCGTAAAGCTCTCAACCGATCATCGCTCCGTCCAACGAAATACCTGCCAGACAACGCAGTCTGGTCTGAGATCTGTGTTTTGCTTCGGTTCTGTCTGGCACTGTCGTTCGATAACGGGGTGCAATCTCAGCTTTTCCTCCCCGAGATCTTCCATATCGTGACCATGTTGGCCAACACTGGTACTCAGGAGGTTCGATTACTTGTTTACCGGTTGCTTGTCAACACGGTTCACGCCGTATGTACGTCGTTCAGCCTGGATGATGCCAGCTCTAGTAAACTGCGAGCCAGTCTAGACTTTCTATGCGATCCTCGTAGCGACATCTTCACGGCGCCGCCATCCTTCCCTCGCGAAGGTGCCTCGGTATCGACTTCACAGGACGCAGGTCCCGCTTTGACCGCGACCGAAAACCTCGCATCTGCTCTCTTTGAAATTTGCTCTGTCGCTGCGCCGACAGTTGACCTTGCTAATACATGGCGATCGAGGTGGATGAGCCTAGTTGCAAGCACGGCCTTCCAAAACAATCCTGCTATTCAGCCGCGTGCATTTGCGGTCATGGGTTGCTTGGCTCGGGAAGAGGTCGATGATGATTTACTCTACCAAGTACTTGTTGCTCTGAGGAACAGCGTCAATCGGTTTGGAGAGGACCAAAACAGTGAAATGCTTGTCTCTATCGTCACTTCGCTATCAAAAATGATGGCAAAGCTCCCATCAGCATCACGCTATGGTCTGCAGCTTTTCTGGCTAGCTATGTCACTTGTACGGTTAGTGCCTGCGACTCTGTTTAACTGCACTGCACAATTTCTTGAGGCAGTGCTAGCGAATATAAGCACGAGCGAAGAGTTCCGAGGAGACAGCATGGCCTCATTACTTCTTCAAGGACGAGCGCCACTCGACGAGGCTGCGTTGCCCCTGGAAGAGATATATGGTATACACTTCGAGGAAGAAACCTTCCACCTGGCGGTCTGTGCATGTCTGGCGCGTGGGCTCACTGATACCATGACAAGACAAATCACCATGCGTGTCTTGTCTTCTTTCCTAGAGATGATGACCGCGAATGTGGGGGGTCGGGAAAAGGCCGAGATGACTCAGACCTCACCATATCTGTCTCTCCTGACGGCCCGCGCGGTTGAGAATGACGAATTCAAAGACAGTCTATGGTCTGCTGGCATTAACGCTGATGAACTTGGCTTTGCTAATGGGATGCGGAAATCGCCGGACCTCGAAGGAATGCCGGATAATGTAGTCTTGCTGATCACAGCAATCGAACTTGTTGACTTCCAGTATGTGGAAGACTCCGTACAAAGACGCAGTCTGGATTGGCTCAATAAACTTGCCAGCGAACGACCTATCGTGGTAGAGCAACTGTGAGTCTCGACAATTGAGATACTTGGGCGTCCTAAAACTGACATACAAAAAGAGCTGGAGCCATTCGCTCTTTGTTAGATGACACATTGCTACACAGCCAGAATTCAGAGACGCTCAGAGCTGCACACACTCTTTTGCGGGCGCTGTCATCGACGCAAAAAGTCTCGAGAGCCGCTGGCTCAATGTCCTCACTAACCGAGGTTTTGGACTCATTGGGTTTTGGTGGGTTATGGCGATCATGTTCATTTGGATCAATGGAAGATGTAAACCGTGACTATCTGGAGCTTACTGAGAAATTAATAGAGGTAAGCTAAAAGAGAGTTAAAAAGCTAATTATAAAATATATTTACTAATTAATATATAGTTAATAATTATTTAAATAATTTAAAACTTTAAAACTTTATAGTATAAAAATATAAAAATATAAAAATATAAAAATAT
>NW_023502350.1:0-49652 GCF_013396075.1 Fusarium subglutinans
TTTAATAGTACTAGTGATTTTTAGCCCCTTTTAGCGTAGCCAGGGGTCAAGATAAAACTTTTAACCGTGGCCTCTGTAGTGTCTCCCTACGTTCCGGAGACTGCCCTGGCTGTGGAAGGATTCACATCCCAGATAACGTGGCTTTCGCGCGAAACGCGCGAAAGGCACGCAGGCACGGGCTTCCAGACGAAAAGTCCTTAGTTTCTAGAAAGCTTACTCCAATGACTGTCGATCGTAACATTCTGTAATCCGTAGTTGGCACAGTAATCCTACAACACCCCCAATCGGTACCTACCCAATACGCGCCCGCGCCTCCAATCTCCCAATGCGTAAGTAAGACCTAGGTAGGTAGCTTGATAAGGCAACCTCGTGGAATATAGGCAGCAGAGCCCCAATTCGCTGAATAAACAGCCTGACAGACCATTCCGTCACCATGAGAAAGCAAGAGGTCAGATGTTGGTGATTACATTTTCAGCTACGCAAACAAGGGCGGCAAATATGCATTCGTTGGTCCTCGTGTGTCGCAGGTTAATTTCATGGTGCTATAAAGTTCCAGCTGCCTTCACTGCATTAGGAAGTCGGAGGATCTGTTTGGTATTAATGAGGATCTGGTTTCAGAAGGATCATCATTGGTGTGCTAGACGCAGGTCCCGAGACAGACGCCTTGGTGCCTTGACACCGGGCGGTTCGCGGTCTAACATAGTTGAGGCTCAACTGAAGAGTTCGTGTCGATCGTAGCACACACGCATACACACTACATAAATAACAGAACCTGGTGACATAGTGTGCACGATGTACACGACAAAGGATTAAGTTGATGACCCTGAAATACGACATGTGCCAGGCGACACTGTTACAAAGAGTATTTCCAGCTGACATTATAAGATCAGAGAGCGTCTTTGCGCACTCATCACATCGGTGAAACCGAACGAGGCAACATGGCTTGAGGAGCTGAAAGAAGACGTGTAAGCATGATCAAGCATTTGATCGGATGCTTTGTGTCATGCTGCCAGTCAGGATCTGGTGATGACCAAGAACTTCAACACCATCATGTAGGACTTGGCTGCGAAATCTCAGAGTGCCAATTATTGGCATTGGACTGTACTCCAAAGTTACACAGATCATATACTTGAGAAAATTTCAGTCTTGCGCGGCATGTTTATGTGAGCACCAATGCTGTCTGTTGTCTTGCGACGACAGCCTTGGATGAGATACTCTGTGCTCTGTGCTTCTTCCCGAGGTTACACAGTTACACTAATGACCATGTAAATCAGCCCATAAAGGATCCGAAAGCACTGGGGAACTGCATATGGGGCCTCAACTGCAGGTGATAAGTTGCATCACAACGGCCTGCCGCAGTTCCATATATCCTCAGCCTCTCGGCGACATTCCCTGAGCTTCACACCATGCATTGTACTACCAAGCTTATGAAGACCATTTGATTCAAGTTCTCTCATAAGATGTCAGGATTCCCGCTTCTCTCTTCTCTCCTCCTGAATATGTCCGGTTCATTTGATCGCTCCCGAGATACGGGAAGTGTGTAACGTTTCTTTGTGCACGGCTTCCCTTACCTCGCCCTGTGAGGGTAAAGTCGTGGGATCCTGCGTTTTCATCTCGCAACCCAATACATGTTTGTCTTTGTGCGTCTCTATTCACTTCCCGATTTAGATACCTTTTCGTGCACTTTCTTACCCCGTGCATTAACTATTGCTCGGTCTTCCGTTCCCGTCCCGTCCGTTTCCTGCCATCCGTTGAGCTATTACAGCACTTTCAAACACCATCTCTACACATTTCTCATAAGGCGACTGCTTGGGCTGCTTTTTGAGCCTGCATCTGAAACGGGCGTTTAATCGACGTAGGCGAATATGCGATATATCGTGTTTTCTCTGTGAGCATTCACATTTCTCTCTCGCCTAACTAGGCGAGTGGTTGAGTTTACACCGTATTTGCTTTTGACAGCTGCAGTTCCACCGCCCTATGTAAAGAGTCCCTCAGTCACGAGACAATTGGCTAATATGGAGCCGCCTGAACGGCAACAGACATTAGTTTGCTCATCGTGTCGTTGCCATTGGCCTACTTGAAGCCGCTTACACGCTCATAAATGGCTATCAGAGCGGTCTGCAAACAAACAGCTTCGATATCACAACTTCTGAGACTCTAGAGCTTCCCCGATCCCTGCATAGGAGACTCAACATCAACCCAACGCTTGAAAATTGTTATATTTTGAGACAATTATGCAGCGAGCCTGCCTACGTTTTGCCTGCCGGGAATCGAACCAGGGTTGGTAGGCCTTACAAGGCAAATGCATCGTGGGGGCTCTTTGCGCCTATCATGGATGGAGACTTAAGAAATGACCTTGAGAAATGAGTAAAAAGCGCGGTGAGAAGACCCATTGATGTTGGTACCTTGAGTTGGGCCTATGATGAAAGTGTTGGTAGTGTTCAGTTTGCATTTTCGATCCACGTCAATGTTGGGGCTGCAGTCATCAATCAATGTGAAAGTGTAAATGCTGTGATGGTGACGAGGTTGGCATGAGCGGGCGTCGACAAGCGTATTAACTTCAAGGCAAACAGACGCAGTTTCGGCTTGAGGTCCTATGGCAGCAAAATGTCAGAGTCACAGCGCGCAATGCCGTTTACGACTAAGCGACTGTGTGATTATGGTACGCGAGCCGACTCTATCAATGTGCCACGCTTGAGTTACACATCGATGTTACGTTGCGTTCGTTCGCATGAGATTACTACCACGCCATTGAATGCTACGCCATGGCCACAATCCTGCCCATGTGCAGTGGAACTAGCCACGGCTGACATGCTAGAGACATGAGGCCCGATGCCACTTATACACCGAAATTACAATATCAGCCCAAATGATCAGTGATGCTGGAAGGACTGCTAAATATGCATTCAGCCAAAAAAAAACACTTTGGAGATAGCATCACGCAGACATGACACGCCCAAGACTTGGATGCCCGATACTAGCCATATCGACGTCAAAGGCTCTTGGAAACACGCAATATGTTTGACTTGGCGTCAGGTAATTGGATCATTATGAAAGATGGTTGTGCTCTGGCTTATCCTGTTGATCCTCCCAAGGCAGAGCAATGACACAATGTGATCGACCCCACGTTGTCCACAACAGTAGTCTTGGACCAGCAGTGACAGTAGTCGTCTTTGAGTTTAGATCGAAGCCCGTTGGGTACGGTAGAAAGCATCCTATAACAGGACTTGAGCCTATCTGTATGCCTGACCACCGAAATTGAATGAGAGTTTGGTTTCCTCAATATTGAGCCTGGTGAAGAAGAAACTGGTATGAGCCTGGTGAAGAAGAAACTGGTAAATGGACAAACCGCAGACTTGGGTTCTTTTCGTAAATACCGATCAGGTCATCTGACTTGAGACGGGTCTGTCTCTTGTGTGTTAAGCATATTGTTGGATATTGTGCATGAGAAGTTTGTCAGGGAGCTTAGGGCAAGGAAGTCGTGAATTCTTCGTCTACAATTCGTAAAACATACAGTTCTGAATGCCCAGGCCGCCCAGGAGCAATCATTCGATGTGATCATACACCTCTAGTCGTCTTCTATCCAGGTCTACCAGATATACACCTGCCAGTCCCCCTTTTCATGAACGAAAACCCTCGTACTTCTCAGCCGTCTCTCTCTTCTTCTCAACTCGCGCAATTGTCTCAGCATCATATACATCTTCAAGAGATTTCCCACCCTTGAAGATCTCCTTCTCATGTCTAGTGGCCTCGTCCTTGGTCATTAACACGAGATCGTGAAGCTTCACTGTAGAGCACTTCTGTATGTTCTTGCCCTCACCCAAGGTCGTGATACTGGAGCCGCTGGGCTTCTGCCACCGGATTAGGACCAGCTTCGTGGGGATACCAGTAATGGCACTTCGTCCCTGATAGAGCTCCTCAGAAAGGAAAGCAACGTCACCGACAGTGATGGGGACCTTGAGGCCTATTTGATCGCCCTCATTACCTAATCGTGCCAACTTCTCCTCGTAGCTCTGCAGTGTTGCCAGCATGCCCTCGTACATCTTTTCCCGGCCCTTGGCAGGTACATAGTCTAAGGGATAGCCTGTAATGCTCAGAATGACATGGTTTGCCACTGTAAGACCAAAGATGGCCGGCATTGTGCCGAGTACAGGTAGAATCCGGACGCGAAAGTTGGGCATGGCAGCTAGATCGCCAACAGAGCCTTTCTGGAACTCCTCTTCAGGTAGTGGGAGTAGCTCAGCTTTACCAGCGCCTGATGTCTCTGTAGAGTAGACAACGGGGATGCCGCTTGTGATACCCTTCAGCTTCAGCTTCCTTCGTGTCGCCCTTGAGAGCCCGTCATCCTTGCTCGCCCCAATATCTCCCACAATGATTCTTGTAGGATCGCTTTTGCACCCTGCGCCCATGGCACTGATGACTGGCAGGTTCTTCTTGTAGCAAAATTCGAGAAGTGAGACCTTGGTCTCGATGTTGTCGATGGCATCGATAACGAAGTCAGGGGCGCGTCCATCTTCGCTCCAGGGGCGAAGTAAGCGCTCCGCAACATCCTCATTAAATTGCTCCTGGCGCAGATCGAATTTAACCCATGGTGCAATGGCAATCAGGCGTCGTTCCAAGCATTGGACCTTGGGAATACCAACATCAGCCAGTGTAGCGACCGCATGTCGGTTCAAAGAGCTCAGAGTCACTTGATCGAAATCTATCAGCCTGATTTTCGAAACACCAGAACGAGCAAGGGCTGCTGTGCAGTGAGAGCCAACTCCTCCGCAGCCAACCACAATGACGAACGAGTTCCGTAGCTTATCAAGGCCTTCATCTGTCAAGAAGACCCTGTTCCTCGCTAGTTGTTCGAGAATTAGTTCTTCATCGAAATCACCAGCTTGTGCCCGACGGGCAAGAGCCTGATTCCTTGCGTCCTCCTTATCAACTGGTGGCGCTGATGAGCCGCCAAAGTTATTCAACTGTAATCAGTCAGTAAAGGCGGTTTTAGAAAGCAAATTCGAGGTCAGTACTGGTTGAATGTTAGGATCATCAGCAGGAATTGAGCTCTTCAGTTCATGTACTCTCTCTTCGCGCTCCAACGCTTGATAGCCGAGTAACAAGGAAGCTGTAGTAGCTGCTGAGAAGACAGCAGCCGCAAAAAGCTGAAATCTTGGGTTGGAGAACGTGTCCGAGGATAAGAAGGAAGACATTTTAAGCACGATAACGTGATAAAAAAAAACGTCGGCTGTTCTCACACTAACAAGTACATTTTAGTCTTCACGATGCGCTCAATCAGAATTTCAAGATCTTGGCAGAGAATGACGTCTTAGTCAGCAATTTTGTGCTCCAATTGGCTCAATTTTCCAATCACCGTACACCATTCACCATTTCCTCATCATTCAAAGACTCGAGATACCATCATTTTCAACAATTTGTAAACTATAGCAACTTGGCGACTCTCACATTGAATAGGCGAAATATACGGTTCACAAATACGCAGGCGCCATGCGTCACCGGCTGGTTGGCCGTCACGTTCAGGTTTCGTCACCTAGAACACCAACACTTCGTTCCCGATTGCCATGTCTCCGAACATTTACACATTGCACCCAACTCACCACCAACTCAAGGCCGAACCTCCCCTTCCTTGCGATACCAGTAACTACCAACGGCGTTAGAACCTTTACTACCGAGAGAAGACAATGGCTGAAGCACGAAGCTAAGCTGGCGGTACGATACACTGCTTCATTTTGGGGTCTCTTAGCCTGTTTCGGCGTGATTCTGTTCTTTGTCAATGAGGAGAGGTTGGAGCAGGAATATCCGACACCACATGAATGGGGCTGGATGACAAGGAAATTTTTAAGGGACTCAAATAACAGCAAGGCGCCGAAGAATGGCGAGACCAATTGGCCTTGGTCGTTCGAGCTGGCTCGAGGATTGGTGTTGAGACTCGAGGATCCAAAGGTTGACGGTCAGGGTGTTACGAAACTCACGGATAGAGTCGATCCTGAAGCGGAGATCCCTGGGGAATTCAACCCCTGCGACATCTCTGGCAAGAGCGAGGAATGGAGGAGAGGTTACTTTGAGGCTATTATGCTGGCTGCAAAAGGCGCGGAACATGTCGATGGATGGGTCCGCGACCTTTCTCGCAACATCATCTCACCACCTGAATTTGTTATTGGACCCTCCAATCCTAGGCCTACGCCAATCCCTCCAGGACAACCTCATGCGCCCCGTGAAGAGGACTGTGAAATTGCTTATCCCAACGCCGATAATTTCTACATGAAGATCCTAGGCACCAAAGGCTTTACTTCCCGACAGAAGCTCGAGGCAACACTGGAATACGCTAGTTACCTGGAATTCAAGAAGCAATCCGAAGGCGCCGAGGCGCTCTACCACTTGGCTCTCGCAGAAGCTACACAGGGAGTCGACATGTCGCAACCCCCTTACAACCCCAAGACATTCGTGCTCAATGAGAAGGCCGGCTTGCCGTCACAAAATGTCCTCGATGCCGTCACTGCTATGGCCAGTTTCAAAGCACGTAGCGGAAAAGTCGACGCAGCTCTCCCTATTTACCTCTCCCTTCTCAAGGCTCGCCGCTACTTACCTGACGACCCTCATCCCACTACCCAATTAAAGCCAAAGTCTCACTCCGTATTGGACAAAGTCGTCAAAACTTTCTCCCAGGCCGATTACCCGCCTCCACCACCAGATGGTACTCAGCCACCCTGGCGTAGCCCTCACGAACGCTGTCAAGAAGCTTCCCTCAGTCTTTGGATCGGCGAGATCCTCTTCTCCACATCCTCCAAGGACGACGGCCTCTCGTGGACGCGTGACAGTGTCGACGTTGCAGAGGAGCAGCTGCGAAACATGGACCTTCTAACTGCTGATCAGGCCGCGAAAACTACTTGCCGCGAGTGCTTGAGCGCAGGCCTCGCCAACTGGGGTAAAATGGTCAACAAGCTTGCCAGGGAAGAAGAGCTACGGCAAGCAAAGGCCTCTACACAGTCGAGCGTATTCTCCTTCTGGAGCGCCACCCCGCCAAGTGTTGAAGACCGCTGGACCGCAGAGGAAGCTGTGGTCAGGGAGCGTGTGAGGAGGACAAGAGAGCTGATCGAGGACCTGACACCAGCCGGGCCCAATATAGCCTCACTGTTCAAAGCCTAAAATAATGTAAAACAAAACTTGTATAATGTGGGTATACCAGGAGCTGCAAAGGATTTTGCCACATCTTTTAGCCACTCCTCGAGACTTGAGATTGGTTCTAGTCTATTTCTAATGAACAAGATATCCCCTTTTCATCATAAACTCCGTTCCTGGTGTTCATCTGCACTCTCCCCGCACATGCACGATCAGACGAAGTCCATTCTTCA
Source organism: Fusarium subglutinans (assembly GCF_013396075.1). Lineage (NCBI taxonomy): Eukaryota > Fungi > Ascomycota > Sordariomycetes > Hypocreales > Nectriaceae > Fusarium > Fusarium subglutinans. The sequence continues at coordinate 7,356 of NW_023502350.1, forward strand.
TGCAATTCCGTCATGATTTCAGTCCTCGTCATCAGAATCTTCATCAGGTGCCTCGCCAGTCTCCGTAAACTTCTTCCAGCGTCTCATCTGCTTAATTGCTTCCTTCATCTTCTCGGGGTCAACGCTGGTGACCTCTGGCTTGACCTCCTCTGGCATTTCACTCCATTTCTCGTCTGTGATGTCGGTTGGATGACGCTCTGCGACAGCCATGTCAGGGTTGACAAAGTTAGGAGTAAGAGCCACTTCTTGCAGGTAAGCAAGGGCTGGTTCGAGAGCCTTGATGAGGATGGTTTCGATGAACTGGCCTTCTCCGCTAGAGAAGCAGGGGCAGCCAAGGGGTTCAATCAGGAGTGATGGGTTTCCTCCGGGCATGGCTAGGGGAGTGTCGAGAGGCTCCTCTGAAATGAGATAGCCACGAGTGCGCTATGCTAGTCAGTGATTTGTGGAACTAAAGTTTTTATCGTGTGTGGGTTGTACCTTTGCTAGGAACTCTTTGAATTCAGCATTGACGAGCAAATCTGTTGGGAAAACAGTACCCATGAAGAGCATGCCTCCTAGTCGCTCACCCCATTGCGCCCAGTGCTTCTCGTTCTCGAAGAACTGCAAGGCAACCTCACAGCTTTGCCCAATAGCAATTATGTCGACCTTGGCATTCTTGTTGACTTCAAGAACCTTGTTGAGCACAGTCGTCATGTGTGCCAAAGGCGTCTCGCTTCCAGGGATCTCATTGAGTTCCTTGATGAAACGGCGTCCAGAGTGCACCAAACTGGGAAGTTCAACATCAGCGGATGCTTCTATGGTGAGAGCACGCTGTTCTTCAGGCCACCAGAATCGCTGGCCCATGTTGGCCAGGATAATGCAGGGAGGTTCCGGATCATCGGGGCTGGCAGCCTGGGTAGCAAGTGCCTGAACAACAGAGATCATGGTTCCTTTCGCAAGGCCACCAGGCCCATTTGCAACGCGGCCAGCAATCCATCCTAAATCTTTAGTTGGTTCACCTAGGACAACGACGATGCGGGTAGTTTCGGCAATGTTGGGAGTGAGGAAGACGGGGGATTGCCGTTTGTGCTCGGGCAAAAGGTGGTATTTCTTGAGGCCTTCTTTCTCGAGGCGATCATGGACTATATCTTCCAGAGCCACTATAGTACTGCTATTAGTAAAGTTGCCTTTACCCGGTGTCACCAAGACCAGGCACGTACTGTTGAAGTGGAAACGCTGGCGCTCATTGACGCGAGCGTTCTTGCTGCTGAAGAACTTGTAGTAACACTCCGGATCCTCGATAGATCGGACCTCGTCGTCATCATTCACGAAATAACTACCCCATGTCAGCGATGCATCTTGAAGTAGTCATGGATAGCGAACCCAAGGCCGGCGAGATCTCTCGGAAAGGAGACATCCTTGGGGAGACCCGACCAACTTCTGAAAAACATAGTAACAGGTTGGAGTGTTCTTCTAAAAGGTGAGAGGCTCTATGACTGCCAATTTGGGGCTTTTTTCAATATCTTTGGTAGGTCGGAAGGGTTTGGGAGGAGGGAAATTGCATCTAGTAAGTGCTTGCCATTAAATACTCGGAGAAGTGTGAGAGGGGATTATGGCAGCTGCACGCAGCCGGCGGAGATGCTGCTCTGATACTGTGATATCCTGCATGGAAAGATTGCGAAGTGTTTGAGCAAATAAGAGATCAAATTAGAAGTTTCTCTGTTCTCGCGTCTTCTTCGTCTTGATTCGACACTATGTCTGCCTCGTTTGATGGCGGCAACTCTCCCATCACCAGCCTGAGCATATAGAAACTACCTCAGGTACTTGCAATACCACTGGCCCGGAAGCTTTTGCAAGACTTCAAAATCCCCTACAGCATTGCACTAACCATACTCCATATTCGACCGCGTTTCTATCATAGCAAAGATTGAGGTGGGATATCTGTACGACCGTATCCTAAACATTCAAAACCGGTGCCTCACCAAACGCCCTAATTAATGCATTTGCCATACCCAAACGCCTTGCCAAAAGAGCATTTTCAAGCGACACAAATTCGAAAACAGACCCTCAAGCTAATCACTGGTTGGGACCAGGATTGTAACGGCTGCGAAAAGCCTGGCTGATGCTGAAGCGGCTTCCTGCGCCTCTGTTCATATGACTGGCCAATGCCTCCTCTAATGCAGACTGTGTAACTGAGGCGTCTAGGACTGTGTGGTGAGCAAACTACACCAAGCGGGCTGAGGATAGCAAGGCAACTTACCGTCAAGATCACTATAACTACTACCCATACTAGGCGTTCCGTCGCTACCTTCGCGTGAGTAACCCTTGTTTTGATTGCCCGGGCTACGTCCCGCCAGCTCTGCAGTTCGGCGTGGTGAGAGAGGTCCGGGCGTCCGCTGCTCCGTCGTTTTATCTGACTTATCCGGTTTCTGTACCATGGCCGCAGAGCTGGCTGACGAGTCTGATGTGTGAGATTGATGAATGGCGGACTTTCCGTGAGGCCTGTGATGCCTTTTGCCAGAGCTGCGCCCATCTCCCCTTAGCGTTGAGCCGAGGTCCTGTGCCGAAGTCTTGTTGGAAGGAGATGTATAAGGTTGAAACGCAGGCTCTGATTCGTCATCGTCGTCATCCTCGTATTGTCCTCCATCAGGTTGCTGAAACCGAGGAGGCCGACGAATGATGCGAGATTGAGCGGGGCTAGACTCGTCCTCTGACGATGTTGGTGAACTGTCCTCAGCTGGGCCTGGCGACGGGCTTCGTTCATCTGGCGCTGGCTCCGGTTGGGCTTCTCTATCGGGTGATCTGTGGGGGGGGACTGATGATATTGGTAAGGATGAAAGACGACGTCGTTCACCGGTCCGCGAAACAAACCCTGTTCCAGGTCGAGGAGAAGCTGAGCCTCCGGTCATGTCTCTCAGGACTGTAGTATTCGTCGACTGATTCCGCGATACAACCGGTCGTATTGATGCGTTGAGAGGAGTACCAGTACCACTTCCTGCCTCAGCGCGCGGCATGGGTGAGTCTTTTCGGATGGATAAGGCTGAATGTGTTCGTTGATGACCGGGTCCGGCGGAGTCGGCGCCTGGAACGGGTGACTGCACTGAGCCACGGACAGCGGCGGTAGCTTTTCGAACTTGAGCGCGGACCTGCGAAGCATGTCGTTCGGTAAGGTACGCTACTTGTTGGAGGAGGAAATCGACGGGAACTTCGAAGCGATCGGCGCTGCACCTCAGATGAGTATTGCCTGTATGATAATTGTGATAAGATCGACACCTACACTTCGTCCCCTTGTCTAAGTCAGCACCAATGAATATACACAAATGTGGTGAATAGGGTACTTACAGTCTATCTGCTTTTTCGCAGCTCCGGAGAGGATCTTCCATAATGCTTCATCTTTGACGGAGTCCCAGTTTACCTGTCATGCTTCTGGTTAGCTCTGCCATGATTGCTCCGATGCGCGCAATGGCATGGGCATGATGGCTTATGATTGACTGGTTGGATCAAGAGCTTCGTACCGGTGGCGGATCGACGAAGTCACCACGGGCCATGGGGACCCGGACGAAAATGGTGTATGTTGGCTCGGCCATGACGCCGCGCTGGCTATCTATTCAAGAGGATGAGTAGATGAAGAAGGTTGAAAGAAGTAGGCAACAAGCCGAAGCTCTAAGTTCATTGAGAGCTGCTGCAGGGATTCCGCGATCGGCTTATCGATAAGTTAGCTGCCGTTTTAGCGTGGTTCAGTGGAGAGTGTGAAACAGCCGAGTAAGGTTGATGATTCACGAAGCCACTTGAAACTCAAGTTTGGAGTTCAAGGTCAGTTATACACTCCAGTAAAAGCAATATTCCGCATGCATGACGTTTTTCGCGCAACGATTTTCTTGACGGGCGCCCTGCTCATGTGGCTGAATTGTTCGTCTTTCAATTCATATACATGGTATTTTATCCTTTACCTCTTCTACCACGTTCCTCCGATCAACGAGTGACACCAGCTCAGATCTGCTTCTTCATTCGTCGTACTCATATCACTGTCACACTTGCTTCTGTACGATAGATAAGCGACCTACTATCTCTTGGCCAATTCCGCTTTTGAATCCAACATACTAGGTGTTCTTTCCTATGTCCTTCTAATTATTATCTTCGTAGCATCATAATATCATCATCTTCGTCTTCCTTATGTGTACCTGCGTCTGGGGTGACACAAGCAGCACCGAGCCGAAAAGGCTTTTACACGCATTGAAGTACTGGAAGTATCAGTAATCTTACCACCAGACTCTTACAAACCTTGATTTATGCTCGCCCCCAAGGGCTGATGGGATATGATATCCGTTGGCAAAAAGATGGGAACGGAATTCAGTTTGCTTTAGGGTAGCTTGAGCTGACAAGCTCGATCTAGGCTAACATCTGACGACAAATTGGAGAGCTACCTACTAGGTAGGTACATAAATATTTATCTGGAACCAGAGATACGTGGTTGAAATGGAGGTTACGGCTACCACGGCAATCTTATCAAGTGACAAGAGCTTATATGACTTCTCAATGTCCGTACTCTTATTCGTGCTTTGATGTGAGAGGTCTCAGTTGGCGTTGACTAACCGAGTGCTGTGCTTAGGTAGCTTGCCAACGTTACACTCATTGTTACCCTGTAACTGTGTATGGACAAACTAATAGACGACGGCAGTCTGATTACACCCAAACGGCACCTGATCTTCAGGTCGAAACGCCCTACACGACTCAGAGAAGATAGCATTATCGATGCTTGACTCATGAAAGCCAACATCAAGAGCATGTCGTCAGGACCAACCACCTTGACCTTACCCAAGGCGGAAAGGGCGCTAAACGTCTGGTGTTGGATGCCCCGCGACTGCGCTGCCGGGCATGGAAGACACGACCCCGCTGCCTCTCAGCAGGCACTTACTTGGCTTCTATGGGAATCCATCCAAAAGTCGGATAGCTTCCCCCATTCAATCTAATCTTTCGCTAGCGGGTGCTCAACCCCTTCTATGAAGCCCTCTTTCCGGAAGACTTACTCAAATGCCTTTCTTTCGCTTACATCTTTCATCTCACCATCGCTACAGCATCGAGCTATAAGGTAGCTTCGACAAGACCTCAAGCTGCAGCTCTTACATCATCATATCTATACGTTATCGCTATCGTGGAGGTAAAATAACTACCTACACAACACTTGGCTATAAACAGTTCCAACTCTCCCCACCAAAGGCGTGCTTGGTTCCGAGTTACTTTTCCCGCAGCTTGACGACAGCAACAGCAACAGCGTCACAATCAGCTATACACCTCTCAAACCAGGTCAAGGTAGCAACATGGTAGCTTCAGAACTCACAGCGTCTGCTAGAGCTATGCGCTCCACGCCCGTCAGTGGTGATGAGTCAAGCTCGAGCTTACCAAAGCCCCTCGCGCCTTTGCAAAACCGCGCGGCTGCTAGTCAGAGCCCATACATCCGGGACCAGGCTGAAAGCTTGGTTTCATGGCAGCTCTTAGACGACGAGGCAGTCGAGCGTTCGCGCAAGGAGAATAAACTTATCTTCCTGCATATCGGCTACAAGGCATGCCACTGTAAGTTGCGTGATGATTCGTCTCGAAGCGAATTCTATCTTGCGCTGTATTGCTAACGGCTCCAAGTTTGTCGACTCATGTCGATTGAGACCTTCTCTAACCCCGAGTCTGCCTCCGTATTGAATGAATCTTTCATACCAGTTATCGTCGATCGAGAGGAGCGACCCGACTTAGACGCCATCTACATGAATTACGTCCAAGCCGTCAGCAACGTTGGCGGATGGCCCTTGAATGTGTTCCTTACACCCAATTTGGAGCCAGTTTTTGGTGGTACCTACTGGTTCGGGCCCGCAGGACGAAGACATCTCAGTGACGACAGCATCGAAGAAGTACTCGACTCTCTGACTATCTTTAAGAAAGTTCGTGATATTTGGATCGATCAGGAAGCCCGATGCCGAAAGGAGGCAACTGAGGTTGTTAGCCAGCTCAAGGAATTTGCAGCTGAGGGTACATTGGGAACAAGGAGTATTTCAGCACCCTCAGCTTTAGGTCCGGCTGGATGGGGAGCACCAGCCCCGAGCCATGCAGGTGCTGCTAAGGAGAAGAGTACCGCAGTTTCAGAGGAGCTGGATTTGGATCAGCTTGAAGAGGCTTATACACATATCGCCGGCACTTTTGATCCTGTTTTTGGTGGATTTGGCTTGGCACCGAAGTTCCTGACGCCACCCAAGCTGGCATTTTTGCTGGGGCTCCTCAAGTCACCAGGCGCTGTTCAGGATGTTGTTGGAGAGGCTGAGTGCAAACATGCCACCGAAATTGCTTTGGATACAATGCGTCATATTCGTGATGGGGCGCTGCGTGACCATATCGGAGGCACGGGGTTTTCGCGCTGCTCCGTTACAGCGGATTGGAGCATTCCTAACTTCGAGAAGCTTGTGACTGACAATGCGCAATTGCTCTCCCTGTATATTGACGCGTGGAAGGTCAGCGGGGGAGGCGAAAAAGACGAGTTTCTGGACGTTGTTCTTGAGCTTATTGAGTATCTTACTTCGTCTCCGATTGTTCTGCCCAAGGGCGGTTTTGCTTCAAGTGAAGCCGCCGACTCCTATTACAGGCAAGGTGACAAGGAGAAGCGCGAGGGCGCCTACTATGTCTGGACGCGGCGAGAGTTTGATTCAGTCCTTGATGAAATTGACAGCCACCTGAGTCCTATTCTAGCGTCGTATTGGAATGTCAATCAAGATGGAAATGTCGAGGAGGAAAACGACCCCAACGACGACTTCATTGACCAGAACATTCTCAGGGTTAAGAGCACCATCGAACAGTTAAGCACCCAATTCAGCATGCCAGTGGAAAAGATCAAAGAGTATATCGAACAAGGAAGACGAGCTTTAAGAAAGAGAAGGGAACAAGAGCGTGTGCGCCCTGACCTGGATGACAAAATTGTTGTAGGCTGGAATGGCCTTGTGATATCAGCTCTTTCCAAGGCAGCCTTGGCGTTGAAGACATTGAGGCCAGAACAAAGTTCCAAGTGTAGGGCTATCGCAGAGCAGGCGGCTGCATGCATCAGAGAAAGGCTTTGGGATGGCAATGAGAGAATCCTATATAGGATATGGTCTGGAGGTCGTGGAAACCTCGCATTTGCCGATGACTACGCCTATATGATCCAAGGTCTCCTGGATCTTGTCGAACTGACAGGAAATCAAGAATATATGGAATTTGCTGACATTTTACAGCGTGAGTTATCGCAACCCCCCTCCACATAAACACACCCCGCTGACCATGCCATCACAGAAACCCAAACCTCGTTGTTCTATGATGGCGATGGTGCCTTTTTCAGCACTCAAGCCAATAGCCCTTATATAATCCTCCGCCTCAAGGATGGCATGGATACGTCATTACCATCGACCAACGCCGTCAGCGTAGCTAATCTGTTCCGCCTTGCGAATCTGCGTTCGAATGACGATTTGGCAGCCAAAGCTCGTCAGACGATAAATGCGTTTGAAGTCGAAGTGGTGCAACATCCTTGGCTCTTCCCCGGCTTACTCCAAGGTGTTGTCACAGCTAGATTGGGCGGAGAGACGTCGAAATAAAATGTTTGAATATAAATAGCCCAGGATGGCGATTCATATCAAAGCAGCTCTGGGAAATAAAGTGCACGAGTTTTTGGAGTCGGCACAGTCATCCCAAGGCGTTCAAGGAACAGACGACATGAGGAAAAGAGGAGTTCTGAACAGCGCACAGCATGTTAGGAACTAGTCGATGAGTGACATTGGATACAATTATGAATCTAGACTGCAAGGTCTTTGCTACACTCTGTAAATACGCGCAAGATATTATCAAATTTATCATTTCAGGGGTATCTAGTCTACATCGGCCACCGGCCCCCTCCCCAAATACCGATCCGTTACGCTCACTGAGTACAAAGGGTCGACAAAATACAATATCTTGAAAAGAAAAGGGGATCGTCCATAATTGTTTGGGTGGGGCATCTGCTACTCCTTTCTCAAGATCTAGATGTATCTCCAGTGCCCTTGCGGTTCATCAAACCAGTAAAGAAGCTTTGCAGTTGCTCGTTATCAAAGTCCTTGGCCATATTCGCAGCAGGCGTATCAGCCTCCTCCTCTTCGTTACTTGGAGAGGAGCTAAATGCATTACGATCCTGCTCATGTCAGTAACTTATTCGGAGTAGTGAAGTGGCTATGTCTTACCTTGAGACGCTGCAACATATCATCGGCATCGACTTGGATACCACCCATGTTGAACTGCACAGGTCCAATGTGCTCGCTGATACTCGTCTCATCGCCAGTGTAGTCGATGTGACGAGTACTGCGAACGATGGCATTGTCGCTGCCCTTCTCTGGCAACTTGGCCTTGAATACCTCGAGGATCTTGAGCTGCTTCTCAAGAAACTCCTGGGTGTCGTCACTCTCCACCGTGATCCACCTCTCGCCGTGCATGGCATTTTCAACAACTGCCAGACCACCACTGTTAGGATCGCGGCACCATCCCTCGTAGCGCGCAATCGCACTGTTTAGTTTCCTGATTTCGGCTTCTTTGTCGCTTATCTTGTCTGCATCATCAAAGGGCATAGAGTAGAGATCAGTGCCGAGATCTTGAGCCCATGTGTTCGAAACAGGCTCCGGATCAAAAGAACCGCCAAGAACTCGAATTTTGCTCCACGAATCCCAATTGGTTGGGACCACAATCTTGTCGCGGTCGATAACGTTGCTCTTTAGTGGGTGCCGCTTGAGAAGAGAGGTAATTCCAAGGGTTGAGTGAATGAGAGAGGGTAGCTGAGAAGGCGTATTTTGTGAAGTGTAAATGAGAGAGGCACCGTCTGGAGCTTGTTAGTATTGAACCGAAGACTTGGAAACAGGCCAACGTACGTCTCAACAAAATCGTTCGCAGATATTGTAATACTGTATCAAAATCCGGCTCTTTCCAACCCTGACTCTTTTCAAGAAACTCCATTTTTTGGGCCTGTATGTGTCAGTATAGTTATTGTAGGCCGCGAGAGACAGTTCTTACATTCTGGCACACTACGCAAAGTGGCAGACCCAGAGGCTCCTCCCATTCTCCTGGCCCTAGAGGCAGTGCACTGTCTCCATCGCCGCCGGTAGCCGTAGCCGATGGTGTTCCATCTAGGTTAGTTGTTGCGCCTCCTCGACCTCTTTCTTTCCAAGTTGACATGACCTCTTCCATGATGGCATGCTGTTCTGTGTCGACCTTTTTGAGAACCTCCTGTATAACCTGAACCCATGTCCATATTTGTCGTAGCCATAGATGCGGCTGGGACCAGTCGAGAAGAATGATAAGAGAGGTGTTGGGGATCGTTTCGGGAGTAAGGAGGGGTGCAACGAGAGATGCAAATTCGGCTGAAGGTTGGGAGAGGAAGTAGAGCGAAACTCGCGCCAGAGTATCTAGAATTATTAGTACATCGTTCTGAGGTCAATCTGGGCGTTGATGCACGAACCGTCTTGGTCGGTGTCGAGAACGTCGTAGTATGTATAGCCCAGCGCAAAGTTGTTCGCAATCGGCGGTATCTTAAGCCGGTCCGCATTGCGTTTTGGCTCGGAGCTGGAGAGCGATTCGAGGAACTCTCTTTGGTTCTCGGGAGTGCCACCTGAGTTTCAGAGGCTCATGATCAGCTACCGAGCTCTTTGACAGAGCTGTCTATTTACGACGTACCTAGCACAATGAGGTTCTTTTCCGGTAGTCGCTTGCCGCTGGCGACAGACTCTAGCATAGACGTCCAAAGATCCTTCTTTTGTTCGCCATCGCGGCCCTCGGAGTCTCCTGAGCCAGTTGTATAGATCGATACTCTGTTGGTGTTGGCCGCCATGATCCCGGTAGTTGGCTCACCGAGCTCGCTGGTCAACAAATTGCCGTGTAAGATCGCAGTACGTTAGGTCATGAGTGTATCTCGAGTGGCGAAAGAGGGCAGAGATTGTCGGCAAGTCTGCCTCAGATTGACGTCTAAGTAGAGGGACAGTACGCGTTTTGGTGTTGATTCGATAATGCTAAAGGAGATTTAAGGTTGTCGTAGGGGCATCTTCGCTCTGCGTACAACAACGACCGCAGGGAAGATGGTGCAAGCTCTCGGCTCGATCGTGAGTATCCCAATCGTCGATAATCGGGTCGAAAAAGTCTCTTCAACTTCCTGGGCAATTCGTGGTACGTAGATATCGTCGACCGCTGTCTTTCATCAAAGATGAACGTGGCCAGGGTCACCACGTACCAATTCCAATAGGGAGACTATCGATTGGCACTTGGATAACACCCCGTCATTTAGCGTTCGGTCCGGAAATTGTCCCGCCAAACAGAGCTACACGCTGCAGCTCTTGCAGCTTTAGCGCACGGACTCCCTAAAGCTTCAGTGGATGTACGTCTCATATTCTGACCCAACAGTAAATGCGACTTCATTACTCTATACCATCTAAATTTTGCGACATTCACAAGGCAGCGCAAGAAGCAGCGCAAGACTCACCATGAATAAAATACGCGCAATCCAGGCGCTGAACAAGAAAGAGATAGAAAATGGAATGTGAGTACTTGTTTTTCTCTCCAGCATTTCCAGAATCCCTGCTAACAGATGTGCTCAGTACTCCAGAAGCTTCCTGGCATACAGACTATCGAGACACTGCCTACGTCTACTTTGGCGGTCTTCCATACGAATTATCCGAAGGCGATATAATAGCGATTTTCTCACAATTTGGGGAGCCTGTATTTCTGAAGCTGGCTCGCGACAAAGAGACTGGCAAGTCGAAGGGCTTTGGTTGGCTTAAATACGAGGACCAGAGAAGTACCGACTTAGCGGTTGACAACCTTGGCGGAGCAGATATTGGTGGTCGCCTGATCAGTGTCGACCATGCGCGATACAAAGCGCGGGATGATGAAGACCCCGAAGAATTCAAGGTCGGCTGGGAGGACATGCTCAGGCGAGAGGGACAAGCGTTGTCAGAAGATGAGAGTAGCGAGGAGGAAGTGAAGCGGCCGATGCTACCAGAAGAGCGAGAACTTGCGCTTCTGATGCAGGACCATGACGACGACGACCCCATGAAGGGCTTCTTGATCGAAGAGAAGAAGAAGGAAGTTGAAGAGGCGCTGCGCAAAGCAGAAAAGAAGGATCGAAAACACAAACACAGACATCATCGGTCACATAGATCGAGGAGGGATGGAAGCGAAGAAGACCGCCACCGTAGGTCAAGACGAGACGAGACTCCCGAAGGCAAGGAGGACCGACATCGTGATAAGGATTCCCGACGACACAGAGATGATGACCAAGACCGAGAAAGGAGACGCGATAAGGACAGAGATAGGCGAAGGGAGAGAAAAGACGACGATGAGGACCGTCATCGTGACCGAGATCGGAGGAGAGACCGCGATAGAGAGCACAGAAGGCATAGGGACGACGCCCATGACGAGTCACGACACAAACGACGCAGGGAGGAAGACCAGCAGGAGAAAACATCAAGGAGAAGGAGTAGAAGTCGATCGCCACGACGGCGCGACGATTAGAGCACATTATACTATAAAACAATATTTCACTCGGTCCAAAGTAGCTCTACTTATCCTGAACCCCTCAAACGCCCATCCCAAGTTTGCCCAGCATTAAGAGTCATATCCGTTGTGATCATTAGCTAGCCTTGTAGCATGGCCTCACTTGGCTCATGTGTTGCCCAAATAGCGCTTCCAGCCTTCCCTTACGCAATGTCGCTTTCCATCTTCACCATCGACAATAATGAACTTCTCCCATCGTGCATCATGCCCAGCACCTATGACAACAAGACTATCATCGCCAATCCAGCCAATAACACCTTTTGGTGGCCGTGATGTTCCTAGAACAGTGCTCTCGGAGAAAGAAATACCCCCTATGGCAGCTTCATCACCGGCCTCAAAAGGTGCTGAGCTGAAAGAGTAGACATCAGAAAAGACTCGAGGCATCAGTGGAATCTTGCTAAGAATACCCCACTTCCCCGTTCCGTCGCCTGGGTCTGATCCCGAAGCGCCGAGCTGTTGACTTCGGCTCATTCCTGGCTTTCGTGGATGCGGTACGTCGAATATGTGAAGGGTGGACTTGTCAGAGGTACAGGCAAGCATCGTTCCACAAGGCGAGAAGGCAAGGGAAAAGATAGTCGCAGGATCAATGCCACGCCGAAGTTCAGCAAGTCTTGCACAATTGCTTGTAGCGTAAACACGGATTAGTGTACCCGTTTCGCTGGCACTGGCTAGAAGTTCGCCATCTGGGCTCAGTGCAATGGCCTTGAGGGCTGAAGAGTGGGCCGGGATGATGCTGACATTCCCAGTCGCCAACTCGATGAGTTGTATCTGTCCAGCAGTTCGGCCGGGGAAGGCAAGCTTCTTCTCAGAAAGACAGCAGAGGCCGAGGAGATTATCTGCAGTTTCGTAGACATGCAGTAAATCCGGAGGTTTGGCGAACGAGTAGACACGCACGCTATTTTGTAGGACAACAGCGATGCGTTCCCTACCCAGTTGGACGCCACGAATTGCTGTCAATGCTGTGATTTCCAAGGCAACTTTCCCCTTCATATCGTCCCATATTATGGCCTATTTCCTGGTAAGCCAAGAGCTAGGTAGTTCCCCATGATAGCTTACCTTGTTCATGGCAAACTTGGGTGACCTGCCGCCACCAACAAGAGCAAGGTAGTTGGTTGTTCCCATCATCTGAACAAGGCCGATGCCAGCGTTGAAATCTATGAGGCTGTGAGCATGTACGTGTATAAACCCTATACGATAAACATACCTCTCGAAGCCTTTAGAAGGCATGATTTGGTGTGGAAGACTGAGCTGAGTGTTAGTGAAGGGAAGTACATAGGACTGTAGAAGTTGACTTACTGCAGATACCTGAGCCCAGGCCTACAGAAAAGCAACTTGCATCGTTATTGAAAGAGACAGACAGTACAGCTTCAGTGCTAGAAGCCTCGATCGGTGGCCGTACGTTCATCGTGAATGGTTGATATGTACAAGTTCAGTTTAGGCCTACAGTACGGATCTGGTGCTTCCGGTGCGAGAGCTGAGAGGGGTAAGCCAAAGCTGAAGTGAACGTGATGTTGATGGTGATGTCGAGAAACAAGTTTTAAGCAATAATGATTGGTTGATGAAGTTTATCAGAGAATGTTACCATGAAATGAATAACATCTCGAAGGCTCCGAAACCTTATGTGCTTATTATGTAGGTTTATTTGATGTCGCTTATAGATCCACCACTGATGAGTAGAGCTTGTACCTGAGTGACGGAGGCTTGATTTAGACTGCGGAGAGGCTTTATGAGAGACAAGATTGTGTTGTAAACCTATGACCGAACAGAAAATTCCATAATAACAACAGTGATAAAGTGTCTTGTATCCAAAAGAAGGAGCATAGACAAGAGGGAGCATTCGATGTTAGAGTAGGTAAGGTAGCTCTTGTTTGTCTACTATGTCTCATCCACTGGACAACTCGAACCGCGTCACGGTACCTAACAGCCACAGTCCTCACATTCAGCCACGGATCTCAACAATGTACGTATTGTGGCGCAACTTAGAAACACGTCCTTTAGAGATTTGGCTTTCACTTAAGGGAGAAAATAATGCAGCTGATATTTTTCAAGCTTCGAAGTGTATCATAAAACATTCAAAGTTTATCTAAAGTAGGTATTCAGGATGAGTCCTTGCCTTGGCTCTGATATCACGTGATGAAACAAAAGAATGAGCTCTGATTGAAGCAAGCGCCACAGCAAGGCTCGTTGAGGGTCCGCTAGTGGTCCCTTGGGCGGGAAGGCGGTCTGGCTTTACAGGGTGCTGAGGTGCAATGGAAGTGTGGATTTCGTAGCGGTAGGGGTGCACCTGCTATGCTCCAGCTGGCATTTGTTAGCACTGGCACTCTAGCTTAGGCACTTCCCCTGAATCTTAGAGGAGGAACGATTGGCCAGGTGTGAAATTGCCCATACCCCTTGAGCAACCCAAGTCCAACACGACCCGTATCCTTCTCTCCTGGCTCTGGCTCCTCCTAGCCTCCTTTAACATTTTCCCCTTGGTTCAGTTCAGGTTCCCCAAGTTTCCACTTCAACCACCGCAAGCAAAACCATACTCGATTTGAGTCGTTGCTCGACGTTTGGTGCCTTCGACCTATTCCTGCCGTATCTCCTCAGCTTCCCCTTAACTTCGCGAATCCAATCTTCAAGATGTCGTCCATGGGCGTATGTGCTATCTCCCTTCCGGTCCCGTCCTGTCCTGTGGATGCCACCGCCGTTGAAGCTACCGTTTCCATGCATGATTCCATCGACCAAAACTTTCACGCGCCTACCATTTAGATCTCAGCTCGCTAACCCCTACTCCCCAATAGAAGATGATCCGTCGAAAGAAGAATGTCAAGAAGGGTATTCAGTTCTGCCTGATGGTCTGCGGTGCTTCAGGCACTGGTACGTGGCCCCTTGCGAGAACCGCTGCGACGACAGCTACAATGGCCTCGCTGCGATTGAAATAATACACCAAGCTTACAATCGACAGGCCGTACCACCTTTGTCAACACACTCTGCGGAAAGAGCGTTCTCGATCATAAGGAGTCCGACGATGCTGGCAGCGCCCACGTTGAGGATGGTGTCAAGATCAAGCCCATCACTGTCGGTACGTACATTCAATTATCGTTACATGCATGCACGATATTAATTGGACTATAGAGCTCGAGCTTGACGAGGAGGGTACTCGTATCTCCCTGACAATTGTCGATACCCCCGGATTCGGTGACCAGATTGACAACGAGGCTAGGTAAGCTAGTATCGCGGTCCATGTTTTTACCCCTCTGCTAACCTAATGCCAGCTTCTCAGAGATCGTTGGCTACCTCGAGAGGCAATATGATGATATTCTTGCCGAGGAGTCTCGTATCAAGCGTAACCCCCGCTTCAGAGACAACCGAGTCCATGCTATGCTTTACTTTATCACGCCCACTGGTCATGGGTATGTTTTATAAGCCCCAAATTCTTCGAATGCGACTAACAATTGCAGCCTCCGAGAACTCGACATCGAGCTCATGAAGCGCCTCGCTCCCCGTGTTAACGTTATCCCCGTCATTGGCCGAGCCGATTCGCTCACCCCCGCCGAGCTCGCTGAGTCCAAGAAGCTGGTTATGGAGGACATTGAGCACTACCGCATTCCAGTCTACAACTTCCCCTACGACATTGAGGAGGACGATGAGGATACCGTTGAGGAGAACGCTGAGCTCCGTGGCCTTATGCCTTTTGCCATCGTTGGATCCGAGGAGGTTGTTGAGATTGGTGGCCGCAAGGTTCGCGCTCGTCACTACCCCTGGGGTGTTGTCGAGGTTGATAACCCTCGTCACTCCGACTTCCTTGCCATTCGATCCGCCCTGCTTCACAGCCACTTGGCTGATTTGAAGGAAATCACCCACGACTTCTTGTACGAGAACTACCGTACCGAGAAGCTGTCTAAGAGCGTCGAGGGTGCTTCTGGAAAGTGAGTTTCGACCAAAATCTCGGATATTGACCACAGTTGACTGACTTATTTTTAGTGCTGATAGCTCGATGAACCCCGAGGATCTTGCCTCCCAGTCAGTGCGCCTCAAGGAAGAGCAGCTCCGACGAGAGGAGGAGAAGCTCCGCGAGATCGAACTCAAGGTGCAGCGCGAGATCAACGAAAAGCGACAAGAGCTGTTGGCCCGCGAGTCCCAGCTCCGAGAGATCGAGGCCCGCATGCAACGAGAGGCTGCCTCTCAGGCCGCTGCCACGCCTGAGCCCAATGGCGAGGAGCCACTAAACTAGACCTATCACTTCGCGTTTTAGGTCTTTTGCGGTGTTTCAAAAATGCGACGTTGGACTATTGTCTATTGCTGGCGTTGGTTTTTCCTCTCCCACGACTGAAGAGAAAGATGAGAATATTCCCCCTGCTGCTGAACAATTGAGTTGTCGTTTTCTTTTTTCTTCGCCGCCCTCCTTCACTCATCAAATGTCTGCTATTCTTAAAACGATTCTGGGCATGCCATCTGGAAACGGTTTCCCTGGAAAACTGATGGTGGGCGGCTACCCATTGTTTAGAAGCATTCTCAAGGGAGGGTCATTATGTATCTGGCTGTTGTAGGGACGCAGCGTGCGGGGAGTGTCTTAGAGGGATGAAGACGCCCTTGCGCTACGATACGATGCATGCAGATGACTGGCGGATAGGACATATTGCCGTGTCCTGGTGCCATCTTGTGGTCATATTAGACTTGTATTGGGCGTACATCGTTGTCCATTCTTGGGCGACACAACCTTGATCGTTTCTTTTTTCTAGTGGCCTTCTAATCCTGATATCAAATAAATTCAATATTTTTTGTAATACGATTGTTGAACTCTGAAACAATTGCTTAAACTTCTTACTTGGAAACACTCATGATATCTAGGTTTGTAATGATGGCTGTCAATTATCCTGTCCTGAGTAAAAGCTGCTTACACAGCCTTATCAACGCGTAGTAAAGGAAACCAAACTTTCTCCAGAAACGCCAAAAATCCATAGTCTGACTAGAGAAACCGTCTGCAACACAACAATTAAGATAGCTCTTGGATCAAACTCAGCTTGCATAACACAATCTTGGTAGTACAGTGATGTAAGTCAAGAACCGAGCCATCGGTCCACAGGTCTCGTGTCTATGCCTCGTTAAACTTTTACAGGTCGAGATCGCTTAGTTGTTAGACTGGCTGTTGAGAATGCGCAGAATAGCGAGGAAGAGGTTGATGATGTCAAGGTAAAGGCTGATGGCAGCAGCAATCTCCTCCTCAACATGGTGGTGGCGAAGAACAAGCTGGGTGTCGACGAGAATGTAGCCACTGAAAATGAGAGCAGCAAGACCACCGTAGATGAGCTCGCCGGTAGAGCTGTAAGGGAAGAACATGGCCATGAAGCTGAATATAACGAGACCCCACAGGGCACCGAAGAGATAAGGCATCCATGATGTGAAGTCGTACTTTGTCTGGCAAGCGAAGAGAGTGAGGAAGACAAAGATTCCGGCAGTAAGTACGACAGCGTTGAGCACGATGGATGTCTTGTAGAACGATACGATGACTGAGATGGTGTAGGCTTCGGCGAGGGTGAAGAGCGAGAGGAAGAGGAGGTTAGTCGGGTAAGACTTGCGCTTCCAGTAGGTCAAGCCCATGAAGATCATGGCACCAAAGAGCTGTGAATGTGTTAGTCGTTCATGTCCATGATCCCGCTGCTCAGTGAGAACTTACCGAAGCCCAAACGACACCGGGGTGGCTCTGGATCCAGTCCTTGTAACCAGTGCTGAAGAATGTGAGGCTGCTCACTCCAGCAGTGGCGAGAAGCTGGACAGTGAGGATGGTGTAGACCTTGCGAACGAACTGGTTGCGGATATCAACAGTAGCCTCAGCCACAGAGCCGCCAAACTGGACATCATCATGTCAGCATTTCCTTATTCGCCCTGCATCGAACTTATCTATTCCTACCTTGAAGTCATCGGGGAGGTTGTCCTCGCTGTTGCGGGGCGCACCAAAGAGGCCTTGGGTCTCATCGCGAGCAGCCGAACCCTCAGCGTAGGCGGGGGGCGCGTGGGTGTAGTCGTCGGGGTCGCTCTGAGGTGCTGGCTGGTACTTGGTGTTGGAAGCCATCGCGGCGATAAGTGCACGTACGTAGCGAGAAGTCTTTCGATCGCTTGTGGGTTGAGTTGGTTGAACGAAAGGAGAGGTCGTACGAGGGAGATGTCGAAGTAGGGTTGGTTTTCGAGGTTAAAATGGTTAAAGTGAATGGAAAGTTCGGGTCACTTCATCGATGATGCGAGGCCCATAGTAGAGAAGCGCTCAGGGAGGTCATGTGGGGGATAGAATGGGGAAACTGTGGCGTTTTAGGCAGCTCGGGAACGGGTGGCGGTGCAAACTATGGCGTCAGTTATCCACTTGAGCTAAAGCTCCATCTAATGTTAGTGATATCAACCGACTCAGCTTCGCACTATAAGCATCTCACACTGAAAACTCATTGTGAATAAGGAACTCGCACTGATTTCTGTCATTTGCTCCAAATCATTCAATTTGAGAAATATCCGCTATAGCAAGTTACATCTCAGACTTTGCTCAATAAGCCCCAGGTCGGACACTGTCCGCATTCATAACCTTTTCGATATCACTCGTAATCCCTTGTAAATGTTGCCCATTCCCAAAACTAACCTCCACTCAGACGAGACTCGGCGGCCTCACTTGGAAGCAGGGGTTTTCTGCTGTGCATGAGGAGCAGGCGACCCTATGCCCAAGTTGAATGCCGGAGGGTTTGATGATGGCCTAGGAGCCGGGGATGGACTCGGGGGCGTCATCTGCGGATAGGTACTGAAAGGGTTCTGGAAGTGAGTACCCTGTGTCGGCGGTGGCATCAAAGGGGTATAGGGGCCAGCAAGAGTCGCCGTAGTAAACTGGTCTCCAGTCGGCGTCGAAGTTGGGACCGGTATGAGGTCTCCTCCGCCATTCAGTGCAGGTGAATTGTCCAGTCGTTGGGGATAAGAACCTCGTTGCTGTTCTTGCTGAATGGGCGACCACGACTGGAAGTTTGGTCCTGGGATCGAACCTGGGTAAGCCAAACCAGAGGGAAGACTCTTCTGGTTATACACGTTCGCTCCAGTAGACTTGTCCGAGGATCCAGTTTGACACTCAAAGCGGGCCGTTGTGTGGTTCTTGTTGGGCGTGAAACTACGCTGATAGTCTCTCTGCAATGCTTTGATTTTCTGTGCAAACGGTATATGCTCGTACAAGGCGTTTGATTGCCCATTGAAGAGTCTGGAAGCTTGAACTTGACTGGGGAGGCTTAGTGCAGGGCTTGCTATCGAAGGCTGATTGTCCTTATTGACCGGAAGTTTCAGGCAAGAGGGCACCCCCCCTGGAAGAGTGGGCTTCAATAATGAAACATCGTAAACAGGCTTCTCTTCTGTCGTGATCTGGATTTGCTGTGGGGGAACTTGACCGACTTCCGTCGGTTGTGTCTGGTTAGAGCTCTCCTGAGAAGATGAGATTGCAGTTGATGCGGATGACGGAGTGGACATTCCAGTAGCGACAACGACTCGTCGTCGTTTCGGATTATCAACTGACTCCCAAGGTGGATAAGGAGAATCGCCGCCATTGCAAATACTGATGGTTGTTTGTCCAGACGACAGAGCGGTTCTCTTGTTCGAGTTTCCAGTTGAATACTCACCAGACGACTCGGGTTGGTGAGGTTTGACTTCTTGCTCGCATGAGGGCTGTGGTGTTTCCGGGAATTGAACGAGGCTCATTTCCTGGTCCAACGACTGGAAGTCCAGCAATTGTGTCTTTCGAGAACTGATGGATTCGACACTTGACTCCCGTTGAGGGCTGAGTCTTTGGACAGTGTCTACAAATTCGCTGAACTCTGGTGGTGGTGTAGGTTCTGAGACTAGCATTTGGAATGACACTGGTAATGCTTTCTCCGAAATCCAATCCATGAGAACCTGTGCAATTTCATTGCTGTTCGTCTCCAGAAACATGAGATGTCCGTTGCCCAGTATGTTCTTGTCCTCAAGCTTGATCAGGTCGCATTTGACGCCAGCTTGCAGCATGAAAGTCACTGTAGCCCAGTCGTACATGCCATGCGAGCTGGCATGTGCCGTGACAACCGCGTTAGGCACTTTCTTGATATTGATGAGCTTGCGGGGCTTTGGAGCCTGTACGAAACATTCGCTCTTTCCATCAGGCGAAGTAAGTGTGGTTATGTCGAGAGGGTTCTTCTCAGGATGGTCATATCCTCCATGTGGATGTGCTGGAGGATCGTAGGCAAGAGGGATGTCCGTCAATCCGTAGATACGAGTCCCTTCCTCATACTGAATGAAAGGTGTGTACTGGCGGTAAGGATTTCGTTCTTTGGGGCACGCCGTGCCAAAAGGAGGTCCTGGTGGCTCAAGAACAATAACACCAGCGACAAGATCAGGTTCAACGTCGGTAGCCAGCCAAGCCGCAGCTCCACCTGATCCTTCGCCTACGAGAACAGACTTGCCGACATGGCGCAGGAGTGCTTGGAGGGCATTTTGAGCGAGAGATTGGCGCTCCACTTTGTTGAGGTGAAGAGTCTCCAAGGAAGCGCAGTACTTGGCGAAAATGGGATCCCCGCGCATTCCAGTCTATAGATTGTCAGTACCTGTATGAATAGACAAAGATTTGTACACTTACTCCAGGCCATTTATCGTGGAATTTCGCCTTTGCATATTGGAGTGGCACGCCCACTTCTCGAGGCACACCAGGCGCAGTTAGGCTTGACTCTACTCCTCTTGCCGGGATAGAACTGGAGCTGAGGCCTGCTTCGCGGTGGATGTAGTGGGAGGTTGTTAAAAAGTTGGAGCGACCAGAAGGGGGTAAATCAACGATGAAGACTTGGAAGCCTTTGTTGAGGAAGAACGAGGCCCATCCAGGCTGACCATCTGGCTTGGTTGTCTAGACCTACGCGGGATCAGAATCAGTTGGTATGATGAATTCTGGTAATACTGCTCACCTGACCAGTGTGAAAGTCTCCATGAATGAGGATGATAGGGTATGGATGCTGTCTCTCAAGAGGCTCTAACCCCTCAACGTACATCTGGCCAACGATATTCTTCGCAGTTGCAAGCGTTGAGCCCATGCTCCAGTCAACGTTGACGAAGAATGTCGTTCGATAAGAGGCTGCTTCGTCATTCTGCGCTGCCGGCTTTTGTGCTTCTTGTTGAAGATTGGGCAAGTCGGCGCTTTGGAGGTCGTCAGGCTGAGAACTGGATAGGTCTGGGCGGGTTGACGGGTCCGCAGGGGCCTTCTCGCCCGATGGAGGAGAAGTTTGGTTCATATTGAGTTGTTGGCTTGAGAGTTTGTCCCATGAAAGAAACGCCTGGATCCGGATTTTGAGCGCCCGGTGTCGCTGAAGCTGCGCCTGGAAGAACGCCTCGGAACGATGATGATCTAGAGGAAAAGAAACATTTGTTCCTGGAGGGATGAGCCGATTGCCAGGTGTTTGCGCGCCGACACTTCTCGGCGAAGAGAGTCAACAGTGGTGATTGAAGAAAGAGAGAAGAGATTGGTTGAGTCGGTTGAGCCTGAAAATAGAGGCAGGCAGATGAGGTCCGAACGGAGGCGTCTTCGAAGAACGTCTCTGAAAAGCCTAATAATGTGGCGCAAGTGCTTGTTCAAGATTATGTCAAGCCCAAGTTTCCTCTCGGTGATGGAGACGAAAGATGCGGTGTTGAGATGAGAAGTGCGAGGTGCGAAGGAGTTACTCGCGGGTGGAGGATGAAAGGCCGACCCTCATATTCTGACGACACATAACAACAGGTATTTCGGGTGCCTTTATTTGACCCTAAAAAGCCCTAAAGGCACATTTCCATTTGTTATTGCTTGGCCGGTGCCAGTTGTCGACAGCCGTTGAATACCTAGACAATGATTGTTCCCCGCGAATGCTAATAGTGTGATGCAATTCACGGTCAATCATGTCAATTGTCTTTGCACCCATGTAGAAGTTCCGTTTCCTCCTTTGTCTATCAACAATCTTTAGCTCAACGGAATCGATGTGCAAAACCTCCAAGTCCTATTGTTCAAAAGTTTCCGAGTTTGTGGGCACGCCCCATAATCGCGAAGGAACAGATTCCCAGATGAGAAAACATATCTCAGTGTGACCTTTTGTATAAACTATTTCCTTATCATCATCAGTAAAGGTGGCCGTAGTCCTCCATGAGCGTAAATAGACCATGATATTAGAGCAGCCAGCTCTAGCAACTCAACCAGATAGCACATCATATCCCACAACAGCCAATACGCCTTTTCCTTACATTATGAGTTGAAGTTGAACGTTCATGGTGACGCAGGCTCAGGAGCATCATCCTTCATGTCCGGCACCCAGCCCTTAGGTCTCTCACTCCCTCTCACCACAAGCCCATACCCCAGCCTCTCAACCTTTTTGACACTCTGCCTCATCACAGCCATCTTGCCTCTCCAATCCTTCGTCGGCACATCAGGTAGGATCTCAAACTCACACCCAAGCTCTTGAATATCACTCATGATATTTCGTCCTCCATTACCAGCCAATTTACCGTTCTGAGCTGTCGTGACAGTCGCAAAGCGCATCATCTCACCAAATAGATCGAAGATGCCGAACATGTAGTCGTTTGGGGTGAGTGACATGTCGCTGGGCATAGCATCTTGTGCTTGTGTGGGTGTGATGAGGGTTTGGTGGCGGAGGTAGTGTGCGAAAGAGAGAGCCTCGACGAATTCTTCGAGGCAGCGGAGAGAAAAGGTGTAGCGATACCGGTTGACGTTTTGGACATCTGGCGCGATTCCATTAAGGAGCTTAGAGATTTCTTCGAGGCGTGTATCTATGTCTTGTTGGATGTGAGAAGGGAAGTCCTTGTTGAGATGCTTGACTCTGTGATGTGTGAGCAGACTTTCACTGAGATTGCTACCTTATGAGCGTGCTTACCTCTGAAGCGTAAAGATGCTATCAACTGGTTAGTAAAGCGTGCACTTATAAACCCAAGTCTTCAAAAAACTCACATCTTCTTACTCTGGGCAGTGACATCTCGCGATGCCTTCACAATCCTCTCCCGTCGATCATGATGCTCATCAAGCTCATCACGAAACCCTTCAAACATATCATGGAACCTGCCCCTTGGCCCAGCCTGCTTCGGCGGGCCCGCATTCTTAACACGAGCATTGCCGTCGCGATCTCTCTTAACACCGCCCGACATTATGATTCGATTGTTAAGAGAAATGCAGCTTATAAAAAGAAAAGAGATGGTGGTCGATGATGTTGGAGGTTGGTTAGGTAGAGGCGGGTCTTGATTTGTTAGTGCGTGTTTGCAGGGATGACGTGAAATTTGTTAGTGGGGAGAGAAAGCAAGCAAGCTCTCCATTTTTGGAAGGATGGAAGACAGCAGCTTGATTCGTACTGCGTTACTCAACATCAGCAAACTGCCATTGAGTGGCACGCAACAAGAGATTCTTTTTTTAGTGAATCGGAATGAGAGGGAAATTGAGATAACTTGAGACGTCACAATCTGTTATAAGCTATGGTCTTATAACCTCCTTGCCCTCTGTATCCTGTCTCATCTCACTACAGACTCACCGCCAACTGTCATCTTCACCTCACCTCAACCAACCTTCACAATGCCTTCAATAACCCCCTTCCTACGCACAACGCCACTCTTCACTATATCTCTCTTCCTCCGCCTCGCTCTTCTCTTTTACGGTCTCTATCAAGATGCCCATTCAGCCTTGAAATACACAGACATCGACTACCTTGTCTTTACCGACGCCTCCCGCTTTGTCGTTGAAGGCTCATCACCATATGCCCGCGACACATATCGTTACACGCCTCTGCTCGCCTGGCTGCTCCTACCAACCGTCCGGTTCTCCGCCTTTGGAAAGCTGGTCTTTGCTGCGGCTGATCTCTTGGCGGGATGGCTAATTCTGCGCGTGCTTAGACGGAGGGGTATGGATGAAGCTACGGCCGGAGGCTTTTCCGCGCTGTGGTTATGGAACCCTATGGTGGCGACTATCAGCACCCGTGGAAGCTCAGAAGGCCTCTTGGGTGTGTTGACGATGGGTTTATTATGGGCTGTTGAGAGGAGAAAACTCAGTCTTGCTGCGATCATTCTTGGATTGTCGGTTCACTTCAAGATTTACCCCTTCATTTATGCACCAGCTATTGTGTGGTGGATGGACGATGCTCGTTTAGGAAAAGAGACAAAGTCTGCTACTCGTTCTTCATCATACAAGGAAGCACTCTCAAACTTCTTCACGCCGGATCGCCTCAAGTTTGGACTTCTCAGTCTCATAACGTTCATGATTCTCAACCTCATCATGTTCTCCATGTAAGTCCTCATACCAAATATCAAAACTAGCATAACTGACCCTCTCGCAGTTATGAGACCCCGTTCCTTGTTCATACTTATTTTCACCATGTCACAAGGATCGATCACCGTCACAACTTCTCGCCTTACAATGTCCTGCTGTATCTCACCTCTGCCACTCCAGCTGATGCTGCGCCTTCATTCCGTATCGAGTCGTTCGCTTTCCTCCCTCAGCTTCTTCTATCTTGTGTCCTCATTCCTCTCGCTATCGCCAAGCGCGATCTTGCAACAGCCATGATGGCTCAGACATTTGCCTTTGTTACGTTTAACAAAGTCTGTACCTCCCAAGTCAGTTAACCTCATCCTTGTTGCTCGTCCATCAACTAACATGTCATCAGTACTTCCTTTGGTACATGATCTTCCTGCCCCTTTATCTGCCTAACTCATCTTTTCTCCGTAACCCTGAGCTGGGCATCTCAGCTCTGTTGCTCTGGGTGGTCTCCCAAGCTGCCTGGTTGCAACAAGGTTACCAGCTCGAGTTTCTCGGCATCAGTACCTTCTTCCCAGGCCTTTGGTTGGCCTCGCTCGGCTTCTTCTTGGTCAACTGCTGGATTCTGGGTGTCATCATCAGTGACGGCGCTGCTCAGTCAACACGATCGACCATCAAGTTCCACGTCGAATAAGAGCCACACCAAGTCCCCGTTCCAAAAATAAAATGGAAATACAGAAGCAGGCGTGCAGTAAGCATGGATATTTTATTGATGATAAAGATAGCATAGATATTCAGACAATCTTATTCATCGATTATACTACTAAATCGCCAGTATCGTGGAGGGTATATGGAAGCTCGTATCCCCTGAGATAAATTACCTCGCCGTCTTCTCTTCCATTTCGTGACTTTTCAACAGATCCCAAGCAAGTTCTTCTCAAGGCCAAGTAAAGCCATGACAGCAATTCCCGTGTATACATGCGCCCCCATAACTCCCAATCTCCTGGGTATGTGGTTTCAATTAACAGCTTCCTTTCCATAGTTCCAAACCTTGAACGCCGTCTCAAAACAAAAAGAGTGATGTGTCATATGTATAATCCAGCCGTATCGATCTTCTGGCTGTCTTCTGTGGTTTAAGATTCATAGTTTTTTATGTTGGCATGCATTTCTCACTGAATCGTGATGCCAGTCGCAAGAGATCGATAATTCGACAACTTGAGTGATGCGATCTTCGTCCTCGGAGGGTCAGGCGTAATGACCATTCTTCCGTCCTTGTTGTACACGATGTTGCCAAAAGACTCACTCAGTTCTGGAAAATGAACATCGGGGCGTACGCGACCCATCTCGGCCAAAATCCTCTCGCTCCACACGCCAGAGCAGGCTCCCTTGCGCAAGATGAAGAACGGGTTGAGAGGGGGTAGTACAGAGTCTGATATTCACGTTAATTAGAAATTCAGGGCTGAGCTGCATTTAAACTTACCAAGATCAACAAACCGAATCCTCAGATAAACCACTTCCTTGAGCTTTTCCAGTGATCGAATCGCAGACAGTACCAACTTTTCAAAGGCCTCGATGAATGCCATATCTTGAATGCCAGAGCCAGTCTCGTGGAAGCTTGTGTTGTATCGACAGCAATTCTTGACTGTCAAGTCCAGAGTCTTGAGTCGGGCAGTTCGCGGGTCAGTTGACCGCATAGCCACATCAAAAAAGTGGTGGCAGACACGGCCAGTGTAGGCGAAATGCTCTAATGAAGGTAACGCCTCGGCCATCCTTGCACAAATGTGCGTCTTCTGTACGACCTTCGAATAGAATGGTGACATGACCCCCTCTCGACGATAGTCGCTCTCGAGGCAAAGACTCAAATTCGTGATGTGGCGTGGGAGTTTTGGAAGAAACTCGGCCATAGTAATATAGCTCTTTGACTTTGGTTTGCTATAGGAGCCTTGCCACTCATAAAGACCTGGTAAAGCATTCAAAACTGTTGCAAAGTCCTGATCATCTCGCATAAGATTCCACTGGCCCCTCGTGACTAGAGTCTGCACCGTATCGAGGACAGGCAGCGGCTTGTAAATGGCCGGATCGATCCTCTGCTCGGGAAAGTGAAGAACTCTCGGGGCCTTGCGACGCTCGCCTCCTTCCAGGGTCAAAACTCTGGCCTGGGGTAAAGTCTGTCCAACGAATTGAAACACTTGCTCAAGGGTACAGTTGTTGCCAGGCAAAGTGTATGTCGCGTTAGTCAGTCCTTCCATGGTGACTGTAGGTAGCGTCAGAGTATTCGATAGAGCGACAGGTCCGTAGGTTGGTTGGAAAACAGGGAACCAGATCTCAATGTGCTTGACATATGATTGCAGATGCTCGTGCAGAGCTAGGTGAACCATGGCATCTTCCAGGCAGTCCACAGTCGCTTTCAGTTTAATATGACGATATAGCCGTTGTTGAACAAGAATCCGCCAAACATCGCTCACAAGCGCCAACTCGGTCAATTCCCTTCTCCTCGAATGTCTAAGTGCCGTCCCCCAACTCTTTGTAATACTCGATACGGCCATTGAACTTCGCGATGTAGCGGAAACTCGATACCCGAACAGATGATCCAGTATCGCTTCATGAACCTCAATTGGCAGCTGGTTGAAATCGGTTATAGGGCGAGGAAGGACCACTGGCTCGTTATCGGGGAAAGCGATTGAGTCAGTGGGAGTATCGTGATCGGGGCCATGCGGAGAACCGCTGGAGCAGCATGGTTTGGAGTGTCGACGATCAGGATGAGGGAATGGTGTACTGCTCGGTCTCGTCGGAGGAACGAAATCGGATGTTTTGGCTTGATCATGAGAAGGGCTGGACGAGCCAGGAGAGACGGGGTTGGAAGCGGTATTGAGAATGCCATTCAGCATGGACGTAGCCATGATAGAGGCAAATTCTGCATCGGAGTCGGCATCATCGTCTCGACCATCGCTCAGGTCGTTCCTTCGTGGTGTATAACTATCTCGGATGGGTAAAAGGGCGGATGCAGGAATCGAGGTAGGACAAGGCGCACGCGGGCCGGTGTGGCCATCATCGGCCGTATCCATAGGTTCACTGATAGAGTCTCCCATATCGATATCGATATCGGTATCTGGTTGCGATTCAAGTTTCTCCATAAGATGGCTCCAAGGCCGGCACGTGGTGCATCTCAATAGGGTCGGGCTGGGGTTGGATGATGGCACTCGAATACAGGATGCAGCGGCTGTTGTTGAAAGAAGAGGAGCAGATTATGGTTGACAGTGAACGAGCAGAAAGTAAAGTAGTTTATCGACCACAAGGTTCAAGGGCTGGAGATTGAGCCCCCAAAGTTTCGGTTGGTTCACGGTGGACACAGACGGACGGGAGAGGGAACGGGAGGGATGAGAAACAGGTGATTGCCCTCCAGGGAGGGGAATGGTAATTAAAAAAAAGGAAATATGATGGGTTGCGATACGACAGTCGATGAGATGGGAACCCCAGTCAATCAATGAACTCCACGGTTACGGATGAAGGCGATGAGAGGTGATTTCGTAAGATTGCGACTTTGAATAGGCAGGTAGGTAGGCAAAGAGAGTTTAGGGGAGAAGCAGAGGAAAAGAAGATATGGTAGGTAGAGAAGAATTGGGGAATAGAGATGGAGATGGAAAACAGAAGGACGGGAAGAGGAAAGGATTGAAAGATGAGCCAGCCGTTGCGTTGAGCGGGAGTGGGAGTGAAATTGGAAATGAGAGGCGTTGTTTAGCAGATGCTGCACTGCACTGCACTGCAAAGCACCGCACTTTTACTGAGGTGCATAGCTAGCGAGATCCCCTCCCTTCACTCACTTCCGCCTCTATCCATATTATTCATTGTTGTTGTTATTCTACAGCTGAGTAACCCGCTGCTGGCAACTAAACTAAATTAACTTGATTGCCATGTTTCTCTTCATTGTCTCTCCCTTTAATACCCGTCTTACTGCTCAACCAACCAAGCCTAGGTAATGTAGATTGCGTGGGTGGTTGCAGCATATCCAGCCCAGGTCTTGTTTTGTTTTGTCTTGAGTGGCAGTGAAAGTCTTACATACCTAGCCTTGTAAATGTGCATGCTCGCTCGTATTGCAGCCCACCCATTATGATCTGGCCTTTCAAGATAAGGCATCGATACTACCGTCCCCGTCATGGCCACGTCGGCGCAACACATGACTCTGCTTCTTCGGTAAATACAGTTGCATCTTGTCAATGCTGGCACAGGAATTGTCCACGACGGATCGTTATCAAAGAACCTAGTGGAGGTCGCGTGCTTAGCGGCAACGGGGGATCTCCACAGCAAGACAAGACATGTGGGAGTCCGGTTTTATGGAATTGAGGTTGTAATTGCAGGTAACCTACCAGCAACGGTTCTCTAGCAACGATCCAAGACAAAGGGAAACCTTATTCATCTTTTTTATCTTGTTCATCTGGTAACAAACGCTGAAATTATCCATGGCTGCTGCTACAGGTTCCAGCGCCGTAGGTAGATAAACCTTAGCATCTCCACTCTCCTTTCTGCAGCTCAGGCCAGGCGATCAACCAAACAACCCAATCCGATGAACGCCTCACTTTGGCCAAATGTGTCACCCAAGTCCTCAGCCCAGCCTCTGCCTTGGGTAACTGAGGCGCCGACTGAATCAGCAACTTATCACGTCATTGGGCACAAGGCATCTCCAAACTCTATCCAACCTCCACCCAATGGTCAGATTCTTCCATCCAGAATGGCCTCTTTACCTCTCGCTCGAGCCAGCGCATCATGATTTCCACAACAACCCCCTGCAAGACCCTGAAAGTTGTTCATCTGCTAGCGCCGCGCCCGGCGCGATCTACTCGGCTTTGCTTATTTCCCGTTTCTCCTCTCGTTGATGCGTTATCGATTCGTTAGTCTAGCTAGACGCTATCAAGGATTCATTCCAAGAGCCAGCTTTGTATTCGAGGGAGCAGTCAAATAAAGTGAGTCTTTCATCTGGAACACAATTGATTATCTTCAGACGCCATTCAATCCAATACTATGTTGTGCCCTTTCCCTAGGGAGCAAGAAAAGTATGACATATTCAATTAGACAGCTGAAAAAAGCCAATCAAAAGTCTCCAACGCTTATCATAAAACTGTCCAAGTGTTTTTGTCGATTAAGACCATGGTGTCATATTCAGCGTAGCATCAAATTTTGATCATCATCGCGTACCCTATATCACCGTGCGTCGTCATTCAACTTTGAGTAAGGTACTGTGTATTCGTGACCCTTGAGGCAGTGCATTGTCAAGAAGGTAATTCTTTTCTTGCATACTGACTTGTCGAAGAATATTGGCATATTAATGATCTTCCTCAACTGCCGATGATCTTCTTCTGCATGAAGATCCTTGTCATAAATAGCAACAGCTTGCAGATGCTCCATCAACAAATGCCGAATCTATATCTCCACGGCTCGACTCACAGAATGACACTTCCTCAAGTGCATTAACATACCATATGTTTGTTTTATGAGCAGAACTTCAATGGCGCCTTTTTTAAATAACAATAAGTATCATTCTGAAAAGGATCAACGAAAGTTTATGAATCTCCGATTCTTATCAACGAAATAAAGACTAGCCAACACACAACAACGATGTAAGTCCTAGCAGCCTTTTGGCTTACACGTCAAGAACATGTATTCTTGAAATTTGTCATATTTACAAATTGGATAATTCTTGGATATTGTTGCATTTCTGGATCTGTCAAGGGACTTCTAGTTTCCAAGGTATACGGCAACTAAAAGACCTCCGGAATATGGAAGCGTAGTGAGCTTGAAGCCATTGGTAGCGTCCTCTAGATAAGCCATCAGATCCTTATAACCTGCCTTGGCTGCCTCAGTGTTATCAGCAACTACTGTAGCACCTGGCTTCATGCGCGGCTTGACAAGCTTGAGTGTAGGCAGAGCCAGAGGGGTCCAAACTGCAGTTTGGTTAGTAACACTCTGCAAGGGAAGAATGCCTTTGTCGCCACGGGGGCTGACTTACTGTCTAGGAGTAGGAAATCCACTTGTTCTGGCAGATCGGTCTTGAGCGTCTCCCGCAAATCGCCCTCTCGTAATTCAATAAATTTCTCAATATCATCACCAGCTTGGCTCCAGTACTTGCGAGCCTTAACAGCCTTGGTAGGTTCGTTCTCAGTTGCAATGACTTTTCCTGGCTGTGATCCAGCATTCTGAGAAACTGCCAAAGCCAGGTAGATAGTGCTGACACCGAATGATGTCCCTGCTTCGACAACGAAACGTGCCTTCATAGATCGCAGAAGGAGATACACGTAGGCACACTTATCAGGGTCCAATGCGACAAACTTGTCAAGTGCGGTAGAGGCAGGCCCATCTGTGCTAACGTAGGGCGGTTCGTCGAGAGCTTGCTTGTGAAGGTCCCGAAGAAGCTCGATAGTTTGAGAGCTGGCAGCTATAGAAGCCAAAGTTGTTTCGATAGAAGCGTAGTCAGGCATATTGGAGTTCGATAGGCAACTGCACAAAGCTTTAAGTGATACGGAACAACTGGATAGTTCAAGGAGAATTCTGACTTTTATACAACTCGATAGTCGGGCTCAGGCTGTGGCCGATGTTTATATCCGTTGATGTTGATGAGGAATCAATGTGGAACCCGCAGTCATGAGAAGGCGTCGACCAAGTTAACCCCGCTCCTCGGCGTCAGAAGTTATTGACCGATGCCGAACTCGGGATATACTGTTTCTTGAGTCACTCGAAGAGAGCATAGGTTGAGTCACCGGAGAGAAGTAGATGCATAGAATAGCTATATGTCCTCAAATTTATCAAAGTCCCTTGGGCTAATTAGATAGTTTATACCACCAAGGAATGTCAGTATCGTAGGGTATTCAGCCATCAATCAATAATTATAGCCCTCTATAAACGTAACTACTTAAATAGATATAAAGATAGAGAAATATAAAAGGTCTTTCGAATAGCTTTTATAACTTAATCTAGCGCTTGGTTCGCAACACCTTTCCTTTTCCTTTTCCTTACATACCAGAGTTGCCAATTTGACAAACATGGATGATACTGACAGCCAAAGCATTGTAAACCTTTCCGATAATAGAGAGCCTTATAGCTAGAATAATTCTTTTGAATTTTTATTTAATCGCAAACTGTAGGCTTGTCTTTAGTCATTGTTAGTGAAAAATTGGTCTTGGCCTCAAGGTTGTGAATTTCGGGCACTCTGTACCTTTGAGAAGAAAACAAAAAGGATGAATTTATGAAAATCACAAGTTTTACACCAATTCATATCAGGCCGGCTCAAGACTTCAGTCACCTAGGATTCGGGGTCTACTTTTTCCCTAACTCTTCCAGTTTTGAAATACACAGAAATATATTAATGTAGGCCCCCCTGAAATTATGTGAGTCTGAATCGTTACGAGCACATAATGGCCTTTGATTAAGAATCTCCCGTAATCAAAGGATATGTCTCTTCCATAAGGCAGAAGACTGTAGCTAGCTGACCCAGAGAGAGAAATAAAACACTCGAACTGTAGTCCGGACAGACCACTGAAAACGATACGAATTGCAGAATCAAACATTTCTGGAACATGAATTGTAATTTTGTAAATGATCTCATTCAGTTTCTCTAAGGGCTAGAATTAGGCCACGCCAGCATTGCATCCATCCTTTGCAACTTGCTGTGAAAGGCAGCTGAGAACTTTATAGTACAACAAGTCTTGGGGACAGCTGGTATAAGCCATTAAATGGAAAAGATAGATACTTGAAAAATAATTCACTGCGAGTTCATCGAGTACAAGGCCAATTTATTTCTTCGGCATTCATGAAATATGCTCGATTTGGTTTGGATCCCCTAGGAAATAAGCACGAATGCTGCGGTGACAGCTCGCCTTTTATGATTCTACACTGAAAAGCTCCGAGCCTCAATCGTCTGGGGGCATTTGGAACAGAAGGTGTGTCAGCTTTCATTTGTAATGAACCTGGGGGAAGGCTGAATAGTGTAGAGGTGCCTCAAATGGTGCCATGTGATGGTATTGGTGGTTAAATCTGTAATAAAAGTGCCATCGGGATAGTGGGCGTAACGGATGACGTGCATGGTTTCGACTATTGCATTGGATGCCGTGTCGATCAGACAAAAGAGAGACACTGAAGAATGATTAGAAGCATGTTAATCCCGAGAAGGGGTTCGTGTAGGAAATGGCAAAAACTTCTTGTGTCAAATAACGAAACGATGCTCTGAAACTACTTATGGTTAAAGAGATGTTTGGAAGGATAAATTCAAGTCTCAAGGGAGTATTATTTTATGGTTAAATAGGAGATCAAGTTAATGAAGACTTTAAGTTGTAGGGATGATAAGGATTCGCATCAAAGGCGGTCTACAACGTTAGCAGCAGTTGGGATAATGATACAGGTGCCAATGCTGCTTTGACAACGAACAGAAAGACACAAGTTCTCAACTATCAGTCTTGGTAGCACTGGGGTCAAATTTGACCTTCTACATGTGTGTCTAGCAGCCTTGACTTGCCTTGGACTTCATTTTCGAAGTCTCGAAATACGGTTTCGGAAATTCGATATAGCCTTGGCAACATAAAACTGTCTACAGACAGTCACATGGGGTTTCAACTGAATAGCTGATGACTTATGAAACCATAGAAGGCGGTGTATACTCATGCGTGTAGAATATGGAAGGTAGCCGTGACATTCAATCTCCGGCTTGGGCCGTGTAATGTGGAGGCCAGAATGACATATCATCCTCCAGATGACAAGAAGCCATGATTGATAATGGAGATCAATCGGACCTGAGCAAGAGCCTCTCCGCGGTACATAGATCAGTTGCCGCTTTTCCGTAGTGTCGTACATATGGCAGTTTTCCTGGCAGAATGACTGGGCCGCCAGTGGACAATGGATGATATAGGGCAAGGATGTCTGTGTGTCAAGTCCGTCTCGGCACGATCTAGACTCCGTGGATGCGATTCTGCGGTTTCAGAACTTCGTCAGCTCAAAACATGTCAAGGCCCGACTCGAAAAAAGACGATCATCGGTTTTGGTGTGTCTTTGTGTTTTGTGTTAACAAAAAATGAGGCAAACATATTTTGTCTGTTGTTGTTGACTTGTTGCTTTGAGAGACCCAGAAAATAGCCTTTGATAGGTCGCTTGGCAGGGAGGGTTCTTCTGTAATAAGCGCGCTCCTTCCCTTCAGTGATCCCTTGTGCTATTAGTCATGAGCAGTTGCTTCAAAGGCATCGCATGCTAATAAGAGTCAACTCACTCAAGCATGTGAAGAAAAGAAGATATTCCCAGACGCAGACGACGCAGACGACGCAGACCATTATTCCTCTGCTAAAGACTTCTACCGAGGTCGTCGCTTGTTGGTTGTGTTTCAACCCGTCCTGACCCTGGTCTTATCCAGTATCGTCTCAATCAAAATATCGATCCATGATGGATGACACAAATCAGGTGAATCGCCCTTAGCTGCTTGCCTTGTTCGAGAAGGTCGACTTCTTTGATCGGTCCCAAATCTGCTAAAGCATGCCCTTTGGTCATTTCGCTGGCCTTCACCTGCTGAGCCACACCAGAATTCGATACAGCACCTTGCTCCCTGGTTGTCTCCGAGACACGCTTAGCTTGTGGCCTGCATGGCGCCCTACCTATTATATCCCCGACAGGCCCGGGGTTAGCACCCTCCAAGATGCTCATCGTCCGTTGGACTCGGCCGTTAGAGCCCCTTCAGGATTCCCAAAACAACCCCTTGGCTCTGTATATTTGCGACACTGAGCCATGGAGAAGATCTTGCAAAGGGGGCGCACGCTAGAACAAGATGCAAACTTTTTCTCCGACATACGACAGACAAAACAAAACAAAGACTATTTGCACACGTATCACTTCGAATTCAGAGACATCCGGCGTTTGTTAACACGGCGCTTCGAATCAGCGTCGTTTGGATATAAGACGCCGCGTGGGAAGAGACTTCAGCAGCCAACCAAATCGACTTGTGCCTGGCAGATCCAGACGCCAAAGCCTAGCGTCACTTGTTTCAAACTTGGGATTGACAGGGGTACCCCAGGGGTTGTCAAGCGCCGATTCTTGGAAGGGCTTGGCTGGTTTCCAGTGAGTGGATCTTCCGTGATGATGTGACATTGAGATTCAGTACTGGCCGCCAATCGTACTGCTTTATCACGATTTCTCAGCTGAGTAACAAAACCGCCGTGATATTGCCAATGTGCACTGTTTATGGGTATACATCGTCCTTGGTTAGGTCTTGGCCTGGCCGGCAAGATTCATCTCAAGATACTTGACAGTCTGGGGATGTGATGCAAAGGCTAGCTGATGGCAGGAGTCGGCCATGAATGATCATCCTCGCATACGCCCTGGATGGAGGCTTTTGGATTTTCGGATTTTCCCTGCCCCTTGCTTAAAGGCAACAAGATTACGGATAGTGATGAGCTAATCGTGCCGCTACCAGCACTCGAAGCACTGGCCGTTAGCTAGGTACCTCAATAAGTGCAACTACTGTCCTACATGTGACGCGCCAGCTCTTTGATTTACCGTGATAAGGCGGCATTTGCTGCATATCATTGGCGGTTCTTCACAGGGCCTGCGGGTTGTGGGCAACGACAACGGTTCTTCTCGCCCAACGCATTACGGAAAAGAATAAGGGACGTGCTGCTATTGCGGCCAAGATTGTTGTTTTCGAGAAACAGTAATCAAACGCCAATTCTGAATATACCAATCAGTGATGGCAATCGATCAGATGCCCTTGCAGTTACACACACTATTATAACTGCTTCAAAGCAATTATGGTTTCGTCGTCGATTCGATGCCACCGCAAGTGTGCCAGATTTTCGCATCCCCAGCTCCTGTGGCAGAGCAGACTATAGTGATTCAAATTAACGAGCTGGCTGAGCAAGCATGAGCATTGAAAACCCCACCGAAAACAGAAAATCTTGATGGTTCCAAGGGGTTCTTGGAGTGAGGCCCAGGTGTTTGACTTGGCGACTGTAGTCGTACAGGCTTCATCGCACTAAACTAAACAACACCTCCACGCCCTTGTCCCTGACGCCGAAGCCCTGGATCCACGGCCCCTAGCGCCTCATCCCCGCCATGGATCTTGCCTTGCGGCTCCCTCCTGAAGCAGCGAAGCTTGATCTGAACCTGCTGAAGCCACCAGTGAGAGGCCGATATTCTATTGTTCGGTGCTCTCCTATTAAACCCACATCTCCCACCCATTGTCAGCTGCTGGACGGCCATTCTCATTCTATTGTTCGGGTTATTCATTGTTGGAAGACGTCTCTTTTGACTCTTTCGTTATTTTCTCATTCTTCCTTTCCCTTGGTTTCCTTTCCCCCTTGTGCTGCTAGACAGTCCCATTTAGCTTGTTAATCACCATCCTTTCATTGTTATACTGAACAGTGTATCGCGAACTTGCGAACTAACACGACCGATCCTTATTCAACAACAAGAGAGGAGCGTTGATCGCACAACTCCTCTAATAGCACTCTTTTACTGCTTTGTTTCCAACTCAAAGCTTGCCTTCATTATTTTTCGACATTCGATTTATACGATCGAGTTGCCAACTGAGTGAAACGGCTGGAACCACTTCACTACCTCTCACTTCAACAACATATTTTTACAACTAAACCACAAAAACGAACGATAAATCTACCAAAATGGCTCTCCTAAGAACTTTCCTCGCTTCCCTGCTCATTGCAGCTCCCTTGGCTGCCGCTGCTCCTATCGATGTTGCCGAGACCCTGGGTGATATGGCCGACAGTATCGGAGGTGGCCTCGGAAATGAAGCGGATAAGAAGATGGGAATTAGCTCTTTCCTTCGACCTATGCTCAAGAACCCCGATGCTCAAAACATCATCGCTAACCGATATATTGTTGTGTACAATGATACCTTTGACGACGATACGATCAGTGCCAAGGAGGCTTCCTTTGCTGCCGCTATCAAGAAGCGAAACCTCAACAAGCGGAGCTCGATCGGCAAGGCCATGTCTACTTCAATTCAGTCATTCCGCATGAACAAGTGGCGTGCCATGTCTCTCGACGCCGATGATCTCATGGTTCAGGATCTTTACAACTCTGATGAGGTCGCATATATCGAGGCCGACCAGAAAGTTCAACTTAATGCTGCTATTGCTCAAGTTAATGCCCCTCCTGGACTTGACCGTCTCTCCCACGCCCAGGTCAACCAGGACACCTATGTTTTCGACGACTCCGCTGGTGAGGGCATCACTGCCTACGTGGTCGACACTGGTATCAAGGTTGATCACACCGAGTTCGAGGGCCGTGCCACTTTCGGAGCCAACTTCATTAACAATGTTGTAAGTAACCAAAGACTCATGAACACTTAGAAAAGAAATGGGGCTAACTGAATATAGGATGACGATGAGAACGGTCACGGCAGCCACGTCGCTGGTACCATCGGTGGTGCTACCTTTGGTGTTGCTAAGAAGGTTGACCTTGTTGCCGTCAAGGTTCTCGATGCCTCAGGAGGTGGCAGCAACTCTGGTGTCCTCCAGGGCATGCAGTTCGTTATTGACGATGCCAAGAAGAAGAACCGTGTTGGCAAGGCTGTTATGAACATGTCTCTTGGCGGTGACTTCTCTCAGGCCATCAACCGTGCTATCGAGGCTCTCTTCAACGCTGGTGTTGTCCCTGTTGTTGCTGCCGGTAACGAGAACGTAAGTGATCAACTATCTGCTATGATTTGTAACCTAACTGACTATGTTCATAGCGTGAGACTTCCCTCACTTCTCCTGGCTCTGCCCCCAACGCCATCACTGTCGGTGCTATTGACGCCACCACCGATGAGCGTGCTGATTTCTCCAACTTTGGCCCTGAGGTCGACGTCTATGCTCCCGGTGTTAACGTCCTCAGTGTCGGCATCAAGTCAACCACTGACACCGCTACCCTCAGTGGTACCAGCATGGGTATGTCTTCCTTCCCCACCTATATCAAGCCAAGTCTCAAGCTAACATGTTTCATAGCCTCTCCTCACGTTGCCGGTCTCGCCGCCTACCTCATGGGCTTCCAGAAGCTCGACGGTCCTGCCCAGGTCGCCAGTCTCATCAAGAGCCTCGCTGGACAGACCGGTGCCAAGGTCAAGAACAACGTCCAGGGCACTACCAGCAACATCGCCAACAACGGCAACCAATAGAAGCAGCAACGCGGCAGCAGCAGCATCAACCAGGGAACCCAGGGGCTAGGGAAAGCGGAATTTTTCTTATACCACAAAAATATTTCAGGATAATTGGCCACTTGTACAAACCTGAACCATTTATGCCTCGTGTATGTATGGGATATAATTTAGGGTGTCA
This sequence comes from Fusarium subglutinans, assembly GCF_013396075.1. NCBI lineage: Eukaryota > Fungi > Ascomycota > Sordariomycetes > Hypocreales > Nectriaceae > Fusarium > Fusarium subglutinans. Next base: position 44,442 of record NW_023502350.1, read on the forward strand.
TTTATGAATCATCTCAAGTCATGTGTATCAGGAGTTTTCTTTGAGGCTTGGAAATAGCCTAACCGAGCGTGTTTGTTACTATAGATGGTACGTAACGGCATTATAGACCTTCTAGACTACCATTTACTTCCCATCGATGCATAGAGTGACAAGTTTGACGTGCGCCACTTACTACAGCCAGCGGATGCGATGTGAACGACTCGTGGTGCTAGGGGTATAACAAGACATGATGTTACGAATTGAGGCCTCAATCAACTAATACGAGAACTTGCTAAGCTGAACCCCCTTTGTAAACCATAATCTAGGCCATTTATTATATCATTATTCTAAACTTATCTCAGTGTTTTGTCAAGATCAAAGGCCAAAGTGTCTGCCATTCTCTTATTAGCTGCATCTTGATGGTTCAAAAAAGAACAGGACGATGTAACCAAAACCCCTGAATGATGAGCACGTCCGTCGATGAAAGATCGGCTAAGGCATGTCCCGTCGGTAGTGTAACAGCATGTCGCACCAACAGCATCAAAAGTGAAACCTTGCCCAGACACATTTCATGCCTTACTAGTAATAGCACGTCCCAAAGGAGCAAGAATCGCCAAACACGGGTCGAATCAGATATGAATTAATTTCTACAAGGATGAAATGTTTGCCCGCCGCCACTAGTCTGTCATCCTTGAGATGCCGAGATAGACTTGTGGCGTGACGTCGCCGTGAGGCGGAAACCAAGAGCAAGAGATATTTAATTTTCGCACTTCTTCGGCACAATCATAGTCATGGAAGGACTCGATTGCAATTTGACATCCGTGCAGGAGCTGAGTTGGGTATCAAGACAAGAGAAAACATCATCATCATCACCAGTGGGTGAACGGGGGACGAAACTTGAACTGCAACGCGCGCTGTATCGCGCCGTTGCAGGTAGTATTAACAAGAGTATAAAGCCCAGCAATATGCCGCCGAGCAGGTCCCATCATATGAGGACCATTGCTAAATGTGGTATGTACGTTAGGATATCGTTAAAAAGGTTCGTGCCGTGAACAAAGCAAAACAAATCGGCGCGCATAATATTACAATTCTTCGTGACCCGTGATGATGGGGGTAGCCTTCTCGCCACCTGGTAGGAAGACACTGGCTTCCCTGAAGATAGTATCGAATCTGGCTCCGAAGATCCAAGCGGTACCAATCTGTGGATCGGATGTTAGTTGAGTACGGCCTTGAGAGTATGGGGCTGGCGTACCATAAGACCAGAAATGCAGACCAGGGCTGCAATCACAACACCGAAGAGAACAAGAGTCTCGCCTCCGTCCATAGTTGGCTCCTTGTTTTGCACCTGGGTCTGGGTCACCGAGAGCTTCTTGGGGTCCTGCTTGGGGAAGAGAGTCTCGATGAATTGCTCGATCTGGATTTCATTAGCGAATGAACATCAAAGATGTGAAGGAGGAGGGCATACCTTTGCACATTGAGCACTGATGGCAAGGAAGTTGGGGTCGCGGGGGTCGTTCTTCTTGGCGATTTGTCGGGCATATCGTTTGAAGACCTCACATACTGTGTAGAGGTTTTGTGTGCACTCGAACATGATCTTGCAGGCATCACCCTTTGTGATCTTGACGTTTCTCTTGAGGACCTCAGGATTGCGGAAGACAAGCTCCAATGTCGCAATGGCCATGCCTTGAGGAATAGCGACAAAGTTGAAAACACTCTGGTCCTTGATGCCCGCCATGTAGAACAGACACTCCTCACTGTGCTTCAGCGCATCGAGAACCATCGCTGAGACACACTCTAGGGCCTTTGTTTGCTGGCTGGGGTCAAACAGGTCCTCCCACTTGTCGACGTGCTGGCTCCAGATCTCCTTGGGATACCATCTTCGGCCATCTTGCCAATCTTCATGGATATCTCGAATGATGTTGGTCTTCTGGAGGAACTGGGCCATCGACTCGGTAAGAGAAGGACGCTCAGCAAGCTTGGGGTTAGCCAGCTCTGACTCAACGAACAGACGTGTTAGGCCTTCACCAACGAGACCAGCGACGTAATGGCAGTACAGCTCGTACTCCTCAATAGTCTGCACACCATTCTTGATCATCTCCTCGTTTTGGGCATAGTCGGCCATGCCATTGCCCATCTGGCGAGTCATTTCCTTGATGATCTGGTAGTAGGGGGCCTTGATCTTCTTGAGCTCTGTAATGACCACATCGAAGTGCTCCAGCAGCTCCTTGTCCTTCTCCTGACTCTCATGGAATTGCCAACCATCTTGTTCCATGGTGATGTGGAAGTTTCGAAGGAGGGGAATCTTCTTATCCAGCGGGATGGTCATGTCATCCTCGATGGTGTCTAGGCCACGGAGGCAGAGGTAGAAGAGAGTGATTGGGACGAGGAGTTCGTGGTTAAGCTCTTGGATGACAGCCGCAAAACTGCGACTTGTCATATCGAGGTAACGAAAGCATTCTTTCAGCTCTGGGGACTCTGTGCTGGGATTGCGCTGGTGGACGGGATCATGCCAGACCTTCCTGAAGCGTTGTTAGACATGGTCTGTTTGGTACGAGGGCCGAGAGGATATAAATTTACCATTGGATGATCGATCGAAGCTGGTAAGGGTGGAAGAGGTAGTAGAGGTAACCCATCTTGGCGGTGGTAGCGTGAGGGGAGAGGAGAAGGAAGAAGTGAAGCGCGCAAGAGCTTGAACTGAGCAGTGCACGTCTTGATACAGACGTACAAGGCCAGGGAAACGGGAGGAAGCGAAATATATATATCAATTAAGTTGCAACCAGGTCCCGGAAACGTCTTTGGTGTGTATTTTCACCACGAGATGCTTGGAGAGAGGAAAGGCGAGAGAGAGGACAGATGGGAGAAGCAAAATAAGACTGGTTGACCTCCGCTCCGGATAAATCCACAAATTATGCACAGAGCTCAATTTCTCATCTGGTAGGTGGGTGCTGCCGACCGATAGGGGCATTAGCGCCGCGTTACATGCATTAACTGTCGTATTCGGATTCGATGACTGGTCGCGAGTTGGTACCTGAATGTGATTAGACTCTTGTCACACTGCAAGTCATTGATTAATTTCAGGCCTCCAGCTACCATCATTCATTGATCTGCGCTTATGCAACAACTGGGTAGCATCCGGAGGTTGGTTACAGTTGATCGGATCTTGCAGGCTGTCAATCAGCCGGGACTCCGGCTACGACACCGCCCCCGAACAGCAAATTAAATGCCGGTCCGGACGCCGTAATGGTGTGTGTTCATTGTTCAGGCCGAATGATGAGACGAAACATTCAAGCGAGCTAGCCTTACCCCAGGTTTAACCCAGAGAGTGTCCGAGATAGTGAAACATACATAACTGATTGTTTCTCTCAACCTGTGGATTTAGTTAGGTATCCAGCATTACGCAAGATTCTAGCCTCATGATCGCCAGTGTCTTTGGATTTGACGACCCTTACAAACTGTTTATAGATCATAGAATTGCCAGTCTTGACTCCTGTCCCAAGCCACCAAGTCCAATGTGTTCTAGATCCAAGATCACCAACGGCTCGGTCAACCCATGGACCCTTACTCTGTATGCATGTAGACGATCCGGGCCTCCTGACCGCCCAGCCGGATTTATCCACCACTAGGTAGGTGACAACCTAACAGTAGAAGACTATTATGTGATAATCAAAGTAGAGGATAATCCTTAGCTTCGACGGTTTATTTTCTGCAATTATCCTAATCTGATATACTAGGTCTGTTGTACAAAATATAAGCTCTGTTACCTTAGGCCCCTAGTGTAGGTGCCCTACTCTGTACATTTTGTAGGTCTTTGGCACAGTGGTTTTGTTTGACATGGTCTCTTTACGCCCTGAGGCGCCGTCAGCTGAACCTGGTTTGCAACGACATGCGGCGCTCACTGGTCTGAGCTACCCAAGTACTTAGGTGATAAAGCTGGCACATGACATGTCCAAGAGCCTCCATACTAAATTGATATTGTTACGAGCTGAACACAAGTCGTGGCAACCCCTCTTGTCCTCCGAATGCCCTGGGAACCTATGTCGATCATTGACGGGATACAATCCGCACAGCACGGAAATTGTATCCTACCATGAGAAAACTAAAGGACATCAGGTCTGTATTAATTCGGGGAAAAGAACAATAAGAAAGGTTCAAGGCTAGGTCTTGAAGATGATAACTCTTAGAAGTTCTGGATCTGGATCGTTCTCATGCTGCATTCTGAGTACAATTATCGTGCAAGTACGTGAACCACAGGAAACATGAGCGAGGAATCGGACATAATGTCATTCAAGTCCACATGAATCATAAATTCTAGGGGATGGTGTTTCAGTGCAATAAGAGCATGTTCACTTCTGCGTCAAGCTACCCTAAGCTTGGCTGCTGCTATTTTCGCTCATGAGAAGTACCCAAGGCTAGAATTTCCTTCGCCGACTCATCTCCTATGGGTTTCTCTTTCTAACATCGCAGTCAAGGCGCCATTTAGCAGCTGTTACTCGACATGGAGAGACTGTATAATGTCCAGCCTGGAAAGGACTGGAGGCCGAGTCAAGCTGGGCGTTCTCTCAGGCTTCCCCTCTACAAAACATCGTTCTTTTGCTTCGGACCTCGACATAACATCTGTTACAAATTACAGAGTGCTGACTCTCTGTGACGGGACGAACTCAAACTCAATGAGACTCACGATGTAAAGAGATTTGGACCTGCGGGATGCCTAGTCTAGATGGCCTACAGGATTGCAAACTGGATATGGCCAAGCTGCAAGATGCTCTAAAAAGTTCGGGGGTATCCGGAGATTCCTGACATTGAAGAGGCACTTTGGAACTGCTACAAGAGAACCAAGCAGTGGTATACGTTCATGAATGGATAGAAAGAGAAGGGAAATGGTGCTAGGACCCGGGTTATAATAATACCTAGTTATAGAACTCGATAGTCATCACAGCACTCTCTTAAGCCACCTGTCTGCGTTTTCTCACAGCTGATCGAGGCTGTATTTCATGGATGGCTATCCCAGCATAGCCCCACCATTACGTAGGCGCTCTGATCAATCTAGGTACCTCCACTTCCTCTACCTTACCTTACTTTATGAGACCCCTCACTCTGGGCAAGAAAAAGCTGGTGCTGGACTCGGGCTGTTAGTAGTGTACTGGACGTTGGGCTGGACACGAAGCCTGAAAGGAAAGTTTCCTACCTCGCGCACTGTCAAGGCAAGGCAAGGCAAGGCAAGGCAAGGCAAGG
>NW_023502351.1:0-48580 GCF_013396075.1 Fusarium subglutinans
TACTATATTATAAAATTTACTTATAATAAAGTTAAGGTACTAAAAGAGCTAGTAAAGGAAAGAAATAAAAAATATATATATTATAGTATTAAAAGGTAATATTAATTAAATAATAAAGCTTATAACTTTATAGATTATTATAGTAAGGAAATAGGATATAATTTAGTAATTAGAAAGTTAATAATTAAAGTTATTAAATAACACTAAAAAGGATTATATATATATTATAGTAAAAAGGTTAAACTATTAAAGGTTCTATTAACTAAGTTATTTAGGCTAGAAAAGTTAAAATATTAATACTTTTACTAAGGTAAGTTATATCTAGGTAACTAGAAGCTTTAAAAGCTAAGAGAATATAAGCTAATTAAGTTTATAAGATTAATATATAATAATTTTTAATACAATATAGGTATGTTAAATTTCAGTTGTCTTGCTATATAATTCTTCACCATTGTATGCCTTACCTAGTGCGTTCACTTAGACTCAGCCTATCCCACTCGATTATTCCCGACCGACTTGTCCCTTATTCACCCTTGAGCTGTTCCATAGCACAACAACACTACTAAGCCCCATTCCTATATTGGACCAAACACTGTACGATACGTTCAGTCACCACTTCTCATGATCGAAGTGAGTATAGCTTACGGGGAAGGCGATCCTGATCCGAATATACCTAGTACCCAGACCACAGACAAGATATTGTAAAAAACAGCCCAACTATGGTTCTGCGTCACAATACTGCTCATACGCCGTGACAAGCGTATTATCAACGGAATTCGACTCAGCGGAGAAGTCTCCGAAGCCATCAGCATCGCGTCAGCGCAGTCATCTTCAACAGACTGCATTTCCAAGCCACCGACACATATACTAAACGACGCCGATGCAAAGCACAAAATATCGTTGTAGTTGTCGCCCACATACATAGCCGGGCCGCGCTGGAGAAACCGGGCCAAAGTGAGAGACTTTTCCTCTGGAAGGGCATTGGCAAACACCATATCTGAATCGATGCCTACTTCGCGAGCAACAGAGGTAGCTGAAGCTGCGTTATCACCCGTGATCATCCCAATAGCCAGGCCCAGGTCTTTTAGTTGTCGTATAACTTGGTGAGCATCGGAGCGAACTTTGTCTTCGAGGACATAGACGGCAGTTTGCTTGCCATCTATAGCTAGCACCACAGTCGTTGTAATTCCATTTCTCATCTGAACGGGAATTTGACTGAGATCGACGGCAACTCCTAAGCTCTCGATATATGCACGGCTTCCAATTGCCAAATTCTGAGTGATGGCGCCGGACCCGGGATGAGTCGCTGTCACAACAGCTTGAGCGCCGCGACCCAGTTCGTGTTTGAATTCAGACACCATCAAGCTAGGTAACCATTCTTGCTTCTCTCCTAGCCTTCCGCTACTCTCTTGGAAGAGCGCTCGGGCAACTGGATGGGTGTTCCCAGCTTCAACTTCCTGCACAGCCCTCCACAGTATATCTTGCTTCTGTGATGAACTCCACTCCTCGCAGAAGCTGGCATGCGTCACTTTTAGGTCTCCATGCGTGAGAGTACCAGTCTTGTCAAAGAGAATAGTTTGAGCAGACGCGGCACTTCGTAGTCTTGCATAACTAGTCACCAACCGGACTCCAAACTTTGATGCTCGCACTGGTTACGGGTCAGCTGCAATTCATGCGAGCTTTTCGGGGTCACATACCTGTAGCTAGTAGTTTACAAGTTGGAATGCTCAAACTCAGTGAGCACGGACAAGCGGCTAGTAACAACGCTGAAGCTCGACCCAACCCATCTGCCCAGCTACCCTTCGTGAACACAAGATAGAAAATGAGAATGCTTGTTGCAAGCAGGATAACTACACTTTAGAACCATGACGTCGCACGATGAAGCCAGGGTTCTGAGTTGGCCAGCTCCGCTGCTACGACGGACGTGAGTAGTTCACCTAGGCGGCTCGAGCGCCCAAAAGCCGTTGCCCTACAGACGAGTGACCCTTGTCGTACCTGACCGCCTGCATTTACAGCATCCCCATGCTCAACTACTCTGGGCTCCAAGGAGCCGTTGATCCAAGTCTCTGTGACTAGAGCTGGCTCTGTGCTTTCGACGGCTCCGTCGCAAGGTATGTGCTCTCCCTGGTTCACAATAACGCTGTCGCCAGGGGACAAGAGGTCGATAGGAATAGATGTATATTCATCCGTTTTGTTGCAAACAATGGCCATAGTAGGTACCAGACCTGCGAGCGGGGACGCGAAGGCCCGATTACGCTGGGAGAGGATGGCCTTGAGCAAACGGCCACCGAGGACACTCGTAGACAGAATCGGAATGGGCTCCAGTGACTTTAAGTCCATGTGATAAGATCTATTTATCCCAATTTGTAGAGAATCAGCCGCTGCAGCATGCATAAGAGCCAGCATAATACCCAGTGATGCAGGAGTTGCCATATTTGGTCTTCTTCCGTGCCGTGGAGATCGCAAGGCCTCAAGATGGAGTTCTGATCCAGCTAGTAGGTTCATGGCAACAGCAATATATGCAATCAAGTTCATGTAATTGTTTTGCGTCGTCCATGGGGCTTTGATGCTGCGTGATGCAAAGAAAAGGACCGAAGCCGTCGTTGCCACGAGAAAGTCCCGTTGGCAGGAGTTAACATGATGTCGCTGGGAGTTTGAGGGTTCTTGCATCATACACAATAGACCAGCCCAGCTCTGAGATTCAGATGAAGGCAGTGAATGGGCACCGTAGCCAGAAGAGCGGATGGCCTCAATAATCTCCTCTTCTGTCACAACATCGCTGTTAAATTCTACTTGGGCCCAAAGTAATCCGAGTGAAACAGTGGCTTTCAAGACTCCAGGGATAGACCCGATGATGTCTTGAACATCGGATACACATGATGCGCACGTAAGGCCATCTAGACTCAAGATGCTAACCTGGGCACCTTTGATGGATTTTGGTCGTTGGGCGGGGTTACGCATGACATGGTTTTGGCTAGGATAAAGAGTACATAATTTCTCGTGTATGGTGAGAAAACGGAAGACGATGTAGGCTCCAACAGCACAACAGGCCATGATGATCGACTTTGGAAGATTGACGAGTAATACATTGCTGGAATCTCAGTGCCTAACTAAAAAGTAAAGAACAATATGCTAATGATACACTGTCCCGAGTCCATTCCCATTTAGCTTAAGCGTGTCTTCAAGCGACGCACTAACTCTTGGCCGCATTAGACTGACAAGGACATTGCTGACAATGATAATTCTGACTCCGTCTTTTCTGACACGTATGCCTCTAGATCAATCCACATCGCGTCACCAGCAATAAACTGTTGCCGAGGGTGCAAGATCTCGTTGCGTAACAGCTAAAGCAGCCACAAGTCAGTTACACAACCTGCGAATCCAGTAATCATCACTTACCCGTCGAACAATCCAACTTTGGATATTTCCGCGCAAATTCTTTACTCAATTTCCACTCACAAAAGTCATCAAGACCCAGAAACTTGGCTACATCGTTTGTACGACTCTCCTCCAGAGGATCATCATCCGGACTTGGCGTCACGGCGTTTATTTGACGATCTAGTTCTTGGAAGATAGCTTCCTCGACTATATCATGCTCAGAAGAGTACCATTCCCCAACCTCAGGACCGATCTGGAATAGTGTCCATGATGGATCGGTGAAGTAGCTTCTTGGAGGTGCTTTTTGGTGTTGACGGCGGCGCAGGACTTGGTTTTCGAAGATGTCGAGAACATTGACTGCGACGCTGTCGTTAGCAGGTTCTATGACCGAGTGTAAGACAAGGTCTCTGAGCAGTTCGTCGAAATCAGTGGATTCGGCCTCGAGGACGAGCTGATCCCTGATTTCAGGCCAGTTGAATAAGTCAATTCCCCAGAAGTGCGTGGGATTCTTTGACTGAAGGGGTGTAGGGCGGAATGGCAGTGGGACAGAATTCTTGGAACCGATTCCGAGACGCCAACTGATGACTCTTTCGATATATTTAGCCCCATTCTGTTGCCATTAGTTTTGGAGTCATTGTTGGTGATTCAGTACTGGTCTTACCACTCCATAGGCATACGATTCTAGTCCTGCGCAGCGCATAGAGAAGCGCACAGCAGTCTTGATTATCCTGTCGACCATATCGGCACGATTCCCAGAGTCGCTCAGGTTATCCAGATGTCTACGACAGGCGCCAAGGAGTCTAGAGCCAAAGATAGACATTGACGTGATACTAAGTTGGTTTGGGACAAACAAAAGCGATCTTGGGGATAAAGACGACATGGCTGGGTCTAAGAAGGTATCCCCAGGCTGAATTGTGCTTGGGGTCAAAGCGTCGTGTTCTTGGCCCGCCATGGACAGATCTAAAAGAAACGACGCGTCTTTGAATATATCTGTCTGGTTGACCTGCCCCGGGATGTCTTGAAAAGACTGGTTGTCGGTCGAGGGATTAAGAGCAGATGGTGTTTCGTGATTGACTGATTCCGTCCTCGGTGCAGATTGCTGCGCTTCTGGGTTTTCAGCATCTCTCCTTCGAAATATAGAGTCAAAGACCTCATCGTCTAGTACCAGTCTCAGTTAAACATCATTCGAGGCACAGTCAAGGGCGAGACTCACCAGCAGCGGCAGTAGCAGCTTGACCGAAACTGAGTAATTTTTTACGCAGTCTCAGCAAAGCATCTTCTAGCTTCCGGTTCTCAGCTATCAACTTAAGATGTGCATCAAGAAGAACAGAGTACCGATCTTGAGGATCTGAGCCAGTAGCCACTTTCTGCAGCAGCTCAATCGTCTCCTCCAGGTTACGGATGTACGTGATATTCTTCTCGCGTAGACATTGGTGTGAAATACGATTCTGTGCTCGTTTGCGTTCGGATGGATCAAGGGCGTTGGTAGCTTTTCTTTTGGTTGGAGGCATGACGGAATGAGGTGATAATGATAAAGCCCTGATAAGATTTGATTTGTGGGGGCAGAGCTGCTCTTTATGGTTGCATCGAAGACAAGGGTTACGGGCTTTCGGGATCCCCGAGTTCCCCGGATTTCCCCTCAGTAGCCACGAGCTAACCTGAGATCTTCCCCGCGAACGACGCTTTTTCTCCTCGGTTATTCCTAATATTCTCCAATTAAGATGCTAAGACTCTTACAGGTTAACATATCTCGTTTGAATCTCTTTGGCCTGGTAAATCATAGAGTCGGTTCATTTTATGTTGAAAATAATGCAACTAACTATGTACTCTTTGATATGCGCACGATCAAGCAAGCGTTTGCAAGACCTCGTCTCTATGCTTCTCAAGATAGCCCGAGAATCTTGTTAGACAGATCGGATATTTCTCCAATTTCTTAAAGTCGACTTGATATCCAACTTCATTCGCCCACAACTCGGCATGGATCTTGGGGTTTCTAACTGCAAGATCTCTCGCTTCTTCCTCACCATAGAACTCAAGCCCAATTTCAACTCCACTGACTCGACTTAGCTCCTGCACAATTTCAGCAGGTTTAAGGGACTCGACTCCCAAGTCTATCTCATGCTTATTGAACACCAGAGGTTCAGTAATCGCAGCCGCCGCAAACTTGCCCACATCGTTGGGGTCGATCACCGTCATCGCAGTCTCAGGCTTGTATGCAGACAGGAATGCTCGCCTTTGACCCAATTCGGGAAACATAAAAGATGCTGTCGGCTGGTGATAGTTGTTCATGAGAAACGCCGGTCGCAGAATCGTCCAGTATTTGATGCCAGATTCTCGCACCATTGACTCAATCTGGGCTTTGTTCAGCCAGTACCACGCCATGGGGTAGTCAGGTCCCCATTTTGGAAACTCTTCGTGTTTTCCCGTCATGGTGACGCTGGAATACACTATACTGGTGACTGTTCCGGCGTCGATAGCAGCATCGATGATGTTTGTTGCATGAACCACCTCCTGGTTGGTGTCGGGAAACGCTGGTGATACGTTAAGAAACACGGCAGTGGTTCCTTTGACCGCACCCTTGAGTGAAGATATGTCATCGAAATTGCCGGGGAACAACTGCGCTCCGAGGCGCTGGAGCTCGATGGCGGACTTGGATGATTGGTCTCGAACAAGTGCGTGAACTTTGACGCCAGCGGTTAGGAGCTCCCGAGCAGTCGCACCGCCCTGAGTCCCAGTTGCGCCAGTGACAAATGCAATAGTCTGGGACATGGTTTGAAAGTAAAAGGTAATGTCTCGGGGCAAATTGAGCGGTGAAACAACGGGCAATCTGAGTCTCAGGTGATGTTGTTAGAATTGTCTCAAGAGGTGTTATTGAAGGAGGACTAGGATAGTTTAAGTAGTTGGCCTCAACAGGCTCAAACCACAAAGTAGGCCTGTCTTGCCGAAAGGAGAATACACCTCGATGATGTGGATATCGACCGGGCTCTGTGGAGGCGATTACAATTACTACGGCATCCACGTAAGCATACGGGACATCTACTCCTTAATGGTAGGAATGGTAGATAGCAATGACAGTTTTTTTCACCTCTCAAGTTAGATGGCACGCTGTGGACTTGCGGATACCTTTCAGGTGGACTTGGCTATACTGTATTCAGTAACCAGCTCGACAGAAATTCAAGTCTAGCTAGGTTTGGTATAGAAGATTACAAAGCATGGGAGACTACGGGCATCACATAATTACGACACTAACAAGACTTCAACCCGAAATCATGCTGTTTTACAAATGAAGGAGTGAGTAACATGGTCTATTGCGGTAAGCCCAGCAAAGCGTGCTCGGAATGCCGAATCAAGAGGAGAAAGGTAAGTATCCCAGCCGTCCTATCCCGAGCCATTTTAGCGTTCTAACAAATTTCGGGGCTAAGTGCGACTTGTCGAGACCAGCATGTCGTCAATGTCGCAGAGCCGGTTCCAGATGTGACGGATATCGAGTGGAGGAGTCTGTTACCTTTCGAGACCAAACTAGCGAGACTCTAGGTAAGGTATCATTCGTTTCTCACGCAAATCTACCCAGTGACAACCAAGATGTCTTGGTACGACCTAAACTGTTCCAACAGGCCAAAGTCCACCCATCTCAAGATCAGTCCAGTCACTACCCTTGGTTCAGACTTGCGATTACGCCAGAAGACCAAGCTCTGCATTTCTTTTTTCACCATTATGTTGTACCTGAGTCTGGACGGTCCCCTACTCATCCCGATTGTCACGGTATCATTTACAAGCGAGCAAGAGAAGCTGGGTACTTGGCCAACCTCATAAATGCTGTCGGACTAGCCGGTCTAGCGTACTCAAAGAACGCGCCCACGCTTGTTAACTCAGCCAGACAGGCATTTTCTCGTGCGCTTCACGGCCTTTGTGCGGCGCTCGTGGACCCCATCGAAGCAGCATCCGACCAGATGTTGGTAGCTGTAATGCTTCTTGCGTTATACGAAGTAAGTCTTCTATCCCGTATCGGTCAATTTGAGCACAATAATGATCCGGAAGACTGTAACTCTTCATCCCACTGCAGACTTGAGTCCGTGGTGTCGACATGTAGATGGTGCTTTGGCATTGATGCAGCTCCGAGGAGCAGGCCAGCTACGCAACAGGATCGGCCGGAGCATTTTCCTCCACCTACGCACTGAAATAGTGGGAGGCCTCAAGCAGTCCCATATCAATTAAATTTCTGACATTTCAATAGCTTGTCGACTGCCTCCAGCGTGGGCTGCCGGTACCAAAAGTCCTAAAAGACCTTATGGCTGAGGCTCGCAGGAATGAAACAGAACGAGAAGCGCCTGTAGCTTGGCTAGCAGACATTGTTGTTAACTTGTGCACCACCTTGCCCTCGGCTGGGGAATACATCACGGATGAAGGGATTTTGACTTTCCACGTTTCAAGACTATTGTCGATTGATGCAGATCTCGAGGGCTGGGCCCAAACGCTCCCAGCTGACTATGGGTACGAGACCCGAACCAAACAAAGCCATCTCGGTGAAGCAGAAGTGTTCATGGGACGCCATGATGCATATTACAGCGTTGAATTCGCCAACTCGTGGAACCTACAGCGCTGTGCGCGTATCATTCTTCACCAGTCAATTGTTGAAACAATATCCAACTGCTTGCCCATCTCTTCTTCGCTGTCGGTCCTATCCTCTTTTCCTGTGTCATTCACAGACCAACTCTCCATTTCAGAAACTATCATACAGGCGAGCTCCAGTGATATATGCAGCAGCGTCCCATATATCTTGCATAGTTTCGATGTCGCAGGCAAGTCGAGTGACCTGCGGGCCGCTTATGCTGTGCATCTATTGTGGCCACTTTCCGTTGCAGGAACAACACATACTGCCACCGATACTTTGCGGTATTGGGTCATAACAGTGATGGAAAACATCAAGGAGGTTACTGGAATTCAAAAAGCAAAGCACATAGCCTTGACTTTGCAGCGGTGATGCTTTGAGATGGTTGTATCTACGGGTGGATATTGCCATGATTCGGAAACACGGCGCTCTAAAATGATATCGATATCTAAATTACATAATAAAACGGGCTCTGGCAAGAATAGCATGTTAACCGGTTTGATTTGGTATAGGTTCCAGGACTTTTAATTGTTAGGGTTAAAACGGGTTAAGGTATCGTTTGCATTGTGACGTGGAAGAACCAATAGCCTGACTCAAACCTCAAGTCCTCCAGGTTCCCTCTTTGTAGCCAAAGGATTGTCCCAGATCTTCTCCATAACTACATATAGTCTGCTCCGATAGTAAAGCTATTGAGCTCCGTAACTGGCACATAACACTGATACACACTGACCTCACTTTCAATCAGTAACTTCACAATGACTGAATGTGATGTATTCGTGGGTACACCTTCGGGGAAAAAAGCCCTTTGGCTAAAGAAAAAGGCCCTCAAGTTGAACTCCATCCAGAATTGTTGATTTATTGAGAACGTCAAGGAGATATATCAACTCACTGGGAATTATCACGGGTCGTGTACCATGGGACAAAGAAACAACTTCCAGTGCTCCAATCATCAGAAGGCGAACATGCAGCCAAGAATGCAGTTGAAGTGCCATGGATACTGTGTTCTTATTATGCTTGCGAGTGCTCGGGACTCCGAAGATGATCAAGGAGGTCCCCATGCAACTTGGTTTGCAATGCTCTGTTTGCTGCCTCTTTCTGTGTCAGTGTAGTACAGCCCAGCTAACGGTGGAATGGTGTTGTTCACGTAATTATGAATATATTTCATTGATCGCCAATGGTGGAAATGGGAGCGGAGACAATGAGATTAAGTGAGGCCAGGCCAGCAAGAGGAACTTCAGGTGTCTCAAGCCTGCGTGCTGCAGGCCCCAAGTCTGCATGTCCTTTGAGTTGTATCAAAGCACTGTAAGGAGAACCATATCAACTCCAAAGGCAAAGCATCAGATCCTATTTCACAAACACCCGCCTTACCTGCGAGATACTCGCTGCTCGACCCCTGCTGGGAAAGTTCGAGAGACACTCTGGCAGCTAAGCCCCCCAAGGCTGGAAGTTTATCGCTGTCCATGGTTATGTATCTCTGCGTGTATCTTGCAACCATAAAGTTCCAATCGACCCTGATTTGTCTCTCGTCTTGTTCTGTTTCCTCTTTCTTAGGTACATCAAATGGTTTCTGATGGTCGGCCGGTTCATTGTACTCCTCCTGTGCCTCAAAGCACGATTCGCATTCAAAGTACATCTGTGCTCGAGCGAAGCGTAGCGTGCGAGGGGAGAGATACCGTTGCTGAAAAGCCCAGCAGCGTGTTGATAGTGGGCCTTCGCCAAGGTCAATTATTCGATGCGGTGCTCCTACATGGCTATTCGGCATAGGGAAGACTGAAACGTTTACAGGAGCATCGCCTCCGAGAAAGGTTATATTGGTCTAGAATGATTCTGACCCAGGTCGCAAAATGCCCTCGGAACTGTTCTTAGACTTCGTAGCAGCAACAGTGAGATATACGTTTCCATAAACATCGCACATTCGAGCTGACTCGCGAATCCAATCATCATTAGAATCCTGGATAATGCAGAGACTGCCAATCCAGAGATATGGGATGTCCAGTTTCTGGGTCACCCAAAACGCATCTTGGAAAGTTCTTGGGAACTCTTCGATTGATATTCCCTCGTACAGTTGCTGAGCGGTGTTGGTGTTTAGTGTAAGAGGCTGGATCGACCCCCAGCAATGACTGAGAGCAGCGTATTTTGTATCTACAGGTACAGAGGTGCATAGAGTGATTCTTCTTGTCGCTTCGTCGTATTTTAGTAACCTTGTTGGCAGTACCTTGTACATGTGTTGATGTCCATGCTCATGCTGGGATGTACATTCCAACATCCATTTTTGCATAAATTCGAGGCCATTCTTCGGTTGCGGTGAAGACGAAATCTTTCTTCTCTTAAGGACGTTCGATAATGGGCTTTCTATGATCTTTCATCAGTCAATGAAAAGATAATTACCATGTCACCCGCTATCCTCACCTTGATCAACAACAAAGCCAATTGCTCCAAGAAGAGCATGTATGGTAAACTCCTCTTCTCTATAAGCCACAACTTGCATCCCTTGCTCGGTTTTCTGACCAGACAATGCAAACTTGTTTGACGATACATCTGATGAGTAAATGAAGGTCTGTTCCAACCGCTCAAGCTTGTTCAAATTGGGTGATATCGTATGCTAAATGACTCGGCATAGGTCGCATGTTGCGGAGTTTTCCTGCAGCTCCTACAAACCCTTATGATACGCGATAAGATGCGACCCTGGACTTTTTCTGAAGAAGTCACGTGACATGTAGGTGAACATGTTTTCGTACTCAGCAGGTCCCTCGAAGCTAGTATAGTATTTGTCCATTTTACAATTTAAGATATCGGACAGATCAAGGCTGGAACAAAATTGACAGAGCATTTTGGGAAGAACTAAGACAGAGTCCAAATTGAGTGGTAGGTAGTTCTAGGAAGACATGTTCTAAGTATTTATGGCTCATCTTGTCTTGCGAAGGTGTCATCAGGACAGGATGATTCGGAGGTTTAATTGGAATCACGTGCCACGCTCTGGAATTATAGCTGGCGGATTGCGATCTTCTACCTCTGAATCAATACATCTAAGAATAACATTTGAGTAAACGTTGAAGTTATAAATTCGTCATACAAGCCAAGTCCTTCAATGTAGCAATGATGCTGCCAGGTAACAAGTGAGCCCAGGCGGCGCCAAGCTCAATCAGCCTCGTAGGGCTGACGGTGAATAGTGGGGTTAGGCAATTTCAAACGTGGAAATAATCTTCATCAAACCACGCAACTTCGTAACAACTCGATTGTATCCATCAAGATCTCTGCCATTAACTTAGTCTTCTCCTCCAAGCACAACCATGCCTAGCTCAAAGAAACCAAGTCGAGGAACCTCCGTAGCAAACGAGTTCAACCAAGCCCTCCAAGAAACCCCCGCATTCGAACCAATGCGATACACAGCAAACTACGTAAGGATGGCGCAGGTAACATCATTCTTGCCTAAGAGTAAATAGCATCTTCTCACGCATCATCAGCTCGAACTGAGTTCCTTTGAGTTTCAGGATCTCATGGCAGCGCTTGAAGAGGCGGGGAGGCTCTTGCCGGAGAATTTTGACCCA
Source organism: Fusarium subglutinans (assembly GCF_013396075.1). Classification (NCBI taxonomy): domain Eukaryota; kingdom Fungi; phylum Ascomycota; class Sordariomycetes; order Hypocreales; family Nectriaceae; genus Fusarium; species Fusarium subglutinans. The sequence continues at coordinate 11,536 of NW_023502351.1, forward strand.
GACAAGGAGCCGTGGCCACCGGAAGCAGAAGATGTTAATCAACGGATGGAGGAGATGCTAAAGAATTACAATAACCTTGCTGGGTGCTTTAAGCAGTTTGTGCAAAGTGCGCAGGCTGCGGGTGCGGGCATGGCTGTCAAGCGCCAGCAGTGATGGTATAGGAAATATGACTAGGTGACTGGCGTTGTATAGTAGTTATTAAGTTTTCTTGGAATCATATTATTAATAATGGATGTCTGATTGAGTTCACGGAGTTGCAACAATTCGTTACCAACAACAGACCCTTATCTCTTCATTTTCTCAAGAGAGCTGTCCTTGGCGCAACTGTGGCTTGTCCCTGCACCGCCACATCAACCACCGACGTCAGGCCACCAGCCTCATCCAAGCTCTCACCTCCAAACTGTCCCCTCAAGACAGCCTCCCCCAAAAACTCCCTGCAACCACCAATGACGTCGGGTATCGATCCTCAATTTCGTGAGACTCGCTGATGCGAATATAGTTCCTCATGACACTCGGGGTGAGATGTCACCAACCGATGGCGCCTGTTGTTGGTTCAGTTCTTCCTGCACGTCCTAGGTCTTTGAGCCTTGGAACTTAAGCTACATTAGGCAAAATTGAGACACGTGAAAGCCTATTCATGTTGGTAGACCCTTATTCCCCTCCCTTACTCTGAACCCACATTTTCGGGTCTCGGAGACCAGCGAGGTTTGTTCCCAGTCTTTTGTGCATGCGTTTGTTGCCCTCGTTTGCCAGTCCTGGCTGCATGGGCGCGAGGCCATGTAGCAAACAACGCGTGGATACACAAGATCAACACTGGAACCTCAGAGTTCACCTTCGGAGTTCCGAGTAGTCGCGAGGACAAAGAGAGAACAGAAACCACAGTGTTTCATGACCCCCCCTGCTGGGAAAACTTCTTTTCGCGGCTGATTGAAGGAACAAACTTGCCTTTGTCACCATCGCGTATCACCCTTCCACTAGTAAGGTGGTGTCTTACCAACCACGCCATCGCGGGTTGTTACAAACAAAGAGTATCATGTTTGCTCGAACCATACTCTCTCGTGTGAAATCGGAAGGGTGTTCTTTCGGCAAGTCCGAGATGTGCTAAGAGCTCGACAATACGATTGGCTTAGGCTATCAATAGTCGTTGGAGGCAGTGCCAGAGAACGGCACAGTGAAATCACCCAGAATAGGTTGGTGTTGCTGCTTTGCGTATAAATACCTCGAGATGATCCAACTCCAGAAGAACTTGTTACTGCTACCATCAGCCAACCGCAAGCTTCACATCGCTCTCATTCAAAGCCATTCACCGTTTTCAAGTCATCACCTGCTTCATAGTAAAGTACCTTCATCTTTTCCATCATGGCCGAAAGAACCTACAAGAACGAGTTCCCTATTGAGGAAATTGACGACAACTCCTGGATGATAGGCCAGGTCCTCATTTCTCGCCATGCTTCTAAGCCTAATGGACCATGCTGGTATGATGGCAAAGACGCCTTCTTTACCATCGCTGAGGTCCCGAACCCAAAGCCCTCGACCCGACCTCTCTCGGAGTCTTGCCCCTTCGTCGAACTGTCCTGTGGACCCATGACTGCAAGGGCAGGCATATTTGAGGTTGGTCATGCCTACTTGACGATTGATCTCAATATCGGAACTCCCGAGCATGTCACTCTGGGAAAGCTCGCCGAAATGGACCTTTCGTTCAAGGTTCCAGAGGTCTACTACCATGGAGTCCACTGCGACAGATATTATCTGGTCTGCAGCTCATTTCCGTCGGGCCGCAACTTGGTGTACGCCTGGACCGAGACTGATGATCATGATACCAGGTCACTTTGGGTGTCGCAAATTGCTGACGCCTGCCTGGAATTATCCAAACTCCGCGGCAGCGCTATCACCGCCATTGACGGCGGCATTCTAAATGACCACTTGTTGCTGAAAGAGGTTGGGTCAGCTGGCGACATCGACTACGAACCCGAAAAGATGCGCGAAAACTGTTTAGAAATCGGTCTCGACTGCTCTGAGCTCACGTTTGCCTTTAACAACATCCAACCAATTGCATTCACGGTCAACAACGACGGTCTGGTAGGTATCAGCTCCTGGCGTCACGCTGGTTTTGTTCCCAAGGACTGGATCGGAACAAAGGTGCGCTCGAATGATCTTATGGAGTCGGCCGATGTGTGTAATAAGCTGTGGACGGAGGAGGATCTGGCTCATTGGTCTTACTACATAGGGGTGGCCATGAAGGAGAACGGCTTCGGGGAGGTCTGGTACGACTTCGCGAAGTGGAATTCCAAGAAGGCCCAGCGACACATGAAAAGGATTGGAAAGGCTTGAGATAACTATATACGAGCTTAACTCGGGGAAATGTCAGTATGATTACAAGTGGGGTTTACCTGGAGGTTTTCCATGTAAATATAATCATTCTGTCAAGGCCAATAATGTGCAGCCAAATGTGTCTGAGAATGAGGGTCAATAAGCGATCCTGGATTGGCTGGGGTGAGATGGTTGAAGTGAGATCAATTTAGATAGATAACGGAAATCAAACTAAGATAAGCATGATCCAATTGATCCGGCTCATAGATTTCCCCATTCATTCCGACACTGTGTACTTATTGGCTCATGAAGCGAAAACGCGACCGTCGTAGATGAACTTGAAATGTTCGATAACTAAAGAGCTTTGTTGATGTATCCCCCCCTTCCCCTCCTGCACCACGTATCTTTCTCTCTGAACCTAGATCATCTTGGTATCATACAAGTCGCCGGTTGCTCAAGTTTGCGTGTTGTCTGTCGCGGGAGCTGCGGTAGGAACATTTGCTGGGGCACCTTGACCTTCGGTGGGGCCATCTGTAGCATCGCTGGTTAGTACAATACTATTCTGCGAATACTGGTGTTGTGACTTGCCGTGTCCGTTTTGTAGTTTTCTGGCCGGCAATTCCCGACCACAAATCTCATCCTTGCCGACAGTGGCTTGGCAGACTTCCACATAGACTATGTTGGAAAATCCACAGGTGCATCTGCCTGGGGTATACATAGCCCGGTCAGGGCGTGCGTAGCGACTAGGGGGTGGACCGGACATTGGACAGGTGTTTCTGTGTTAGAGTTGATTCAAATGTGAAATAATGTAGAAGTTGGTTGGCAGGAGACTTTGCAGACTTTACAAGATTGGGTGAAGGTAAGAGTCTTTTGGTCCTTGTCCACAGGGGGGACAGCAGGTTTTTATATTGAGGACAAGGACAGGCAGAGTGAACAATCATTCCATGCCCTCTCTCGTCATATTCACCATTGCTGCATCTTGTTTTAGTAAACCAACGCCAACAAAGAGCTGCCATGGGTTAAGTTGATAGTATATTCTCCACGACCTCTCAGTGCAGGGTTAATGTAGGCCTGTTCTCTGTTCTAGATCATTAGCGATGATCTTCACCGCAATGTGAAATCGAAATCTTCTTTGTTTGACAGACAGGCGCATGTTTAGTCTGCATTAATGGTCGATGAGACCGCAGGGGTGTTATCAGGGCTGACGGGGGGGAACCTGCTTCTACTCGTCTTCCATGGACATTCTACGCGCATGTCAGTCTTCTCTCGTGTCATGCGGGACGTTAGGGGCGGTGTTGACCAGGGCTCGCAGGCAATAGCTTCTGTCGGGCGTTCATGGGCATTCAACACGCTGTTCATGTTGGGCCTCTAGAGGGGCATGGCGGAAGCCACAGCGTTGGACAATCAGTTGAGCTTAGCAATCAGTAGAAGCTAGAGGCAGAGGTTAATGATATATCACAAAGCAGGCGCCAGACAGACAGACAGGAGAGCATCCCATTCAACGGGCGAAGATAGCAAGCAACAGCAGGAGGGACCCTTACTCCTGGCATTTGACAGCTGGGACTGTTGATCTGATACCGCTCTTGGAGCGATGACAGAAACAAGCTCATCGGCAACATCATCTGGTATGTTGACCAGGCCGCTCGTTGCTCCAACACTTCTGCCGAGAGCGGATGGTCCGTCGCAGATTGCTTATTCCCGCTTTGGCCGCCTTCATGTGTCTCTCCTGGTTATGGTGGGGACGACGGCTTGAGTACAGCCAGCCGCACCCTTTTTTTAGCTGATGCAATACCCTGGTAACTTGCTTAACTTGCTTAACTAGCAAGCCACGTTCACAAAAGCTGCATGTTTGGCCATGAATTTTCGGCCTTCGGACTAAATCATGAGTGACAATCAAGCCATGGCGCTGAAGTGCAGGGATCATAGCTCTAGTTGCAGAGCGATTCTGGCTCAATCTGGAGACCGACCAGCTCGGTTGATGGAGAGAACTTGATGGACAGGCTTGCTCCTCTCATCCATTAGTCAAAAAGGGTCCAAGAGCAATCGGGAGATCCCTTGGTACAGGCGGCTAATGTTGCTTGTAGAGGCTGCTCAGTTGAGCTCCCATAACTCTGGGTTTGAGCGGGAGCCCCATGGCGGGGTTGCGGGGCTGCAGCTCCCCTCCTGATCTGCTCAAACCGCCCACTTAACTAAGGTAAGTACGGACCTCTCTCAAAAGGTTGGGGAGAAACGTGACGTCTATTGACAGGGGTTATTCTGCTCTCCAGCGAAAGGAGCTGGGCATATTTCTGGACCTCAAATGGTCAACAGCAGCAGGCGGAGTCAATTAGTCCATTCATTCATTTAGTCGGCAAATTGAATCAACTTCCCGCAGGAAAGATCCAAGCCACGTCGGCCTTTTCTGGACCGGAAAACTCCGACAGCAACCTCCCAACTGGAAGAGACATGGGGAGGACCCAAAGAAACGGTCCCGTTATGTCCCAGATTTAGCCCTGGCTCTACTGTGAAGAGTTGTGGCACTGCCAGTGCGTCATACATTTGATTGCCGGCATGGGTGGCAGGGGGGGCTTGTTGGGATACAGCTGCAGCACGGCTCACGATCTCAGAGAAAAGGCACGAAGCTAAGCTTGAGCTCTGGTAAGCCACGTTGAGTGAAAACCAGTGTTACGGTGATAAGAAATTGGCGGTGACAGATGTCGGAGTTGCCGGTGCGCCCGATGGGCAGGTGAAGCTTCTTCATTCTTTGATCTGTCATGTACGAAAGAGAAAATGAGCTTGGCTCAAGAAATTCACAGCTTTACGCTAACGCGACAGGGGGGAACGGAAGCTAGGGATTGGTTGCAACGCAACACCTACTGTCAACGGCTGATGTTTCTGTCCCCTTGCGGATGACACAACAGGCTTCATTGGCTGAGCAAAAGCAAACTAAAAGCAGCTATCGACGCCCGACTGGAGCATCTGGACCCTGAACCAAATGAAGTCAGTCCATACCGTGTCGATAATGTATATTGTCACTCAGCACTGATATTCCGACACTGTGTCGCTCTTGAGAATAAACTGCATGACGTATTGCTTGCTGTATTGCACTTGAGATATCTGAGATACAGAGTTTTTGGTTGGAAGCTGTTCCCTGTAGGTCACAGACAAACCCCCTAAGATTGAGGGAGCTCTGTTTACATCGCTCATAGCTCCCACCAGTCCCCCTGCGATGCTGGGATTGTCGCATGCGGCTCGGCAGCTCAATCATAAGGTACCAGGCCAAACGTGAATACCTACATCTATCGTGCTTTCTGAGCATACAAGACGTACTTTAGTATATTTTCTGTAACTCAATCTAGGTGCAGACAAGTGACTTTTAGCAAAGCACAAAATCGGTCGTTTAGTACCCCACAGGCTGTTAGCTCTTCCGCGATGCAACCGCGCGCTTAATAAGGTTCACTAATACATTTCCCACGTTCCATGATGCATGTCTTACTTGGCGCGCCGTTCGTTCCGCCCCCAGCAAACACAACAGCCCTACCCGTGGAAATAAGCTCCATGCCGGGATAACAGATCCTAGTGGCGATCCTGCCGTGCGTGATCCAAACTCCGATGCACGGAATCCAAAACCGCACAGACACGTGCGCTGCACCATTTCCCCTTCAACAGGCGAAAGACAGAAAATCCCCAATTGGCGGATCCGTCCACCTGGGATGACCGATAAGCGAAAATAGATCTCAAAACACCCAGGGCTGATTCAGGAATCACTCAACACTGTCTGGGTTTAGTAATCTACCGAGATACATTTTATTAACCTGTTAAAGCTGGCCAACTCATAAGGCCGCCACTTCTTCTTCTATAAGGATTGCATTTCCAATATCCACATGTATTAGCAAGAATATTACCGGCAGGCAAAAATAACTTGACAGAGATGCGGGCATCGGGGCAATTATTAGGGAGGTATATTTATATGCATAGCTCCACGACGCGGGTTTGTCGCTTACCATGCCATTGAATGTGAAAGGAAAAAAAATTCAATTGGACTTGGAGCTACGTTGTCGTGTTTCGCGCAGCTGACGATGATAACCGTGTGCTTGATGAAATTCGACGATGAAGTCTTACCGAATGCCAAATTGGGCAACTCCTACCCACCGCCTTCGAACTCGCTGTCACCAAGTTCAAGGAATCAGCAAAAAGCGTCAATGTCCTCGAAACCCGTTATAAAGATACCTCAAGCCTTAAATTATTCCTACCAACTGTTTCCCGATATATTTATACTACTTTAGAAGGTTTCAGGTTCAATACACAAGCATCAACGTCCAAACTCTGCCTTCTTCGACGTGGCAGAAAGTCAGGTACTTAAGCTCTTGGTGCGTTTCCTCCAGAACTCTGAGTACCGACTTATCTTGTGGCTGAACGGCGCACCGCCACATCAGGCTCCCAAGTCATGCACCAGCCTCAGCCAAGCTCTCACCTCCAAACTGTCCTCAAGACCGCCTGTCCCAAAAACCTCCCTATAACCACCAAACCCTTGACCCCCCTCCCTCCACAACACCATCACAATGTCAAACTACTATTCATCGCAGCAACCGCAATACCCCGCCGGAGGCGGCCCCAACGCCGCGCAGAACCTCCAATTCTTCCCCTCCCAGTACACGAACCAGGGCTCCTCAACACCTCAGCAAGCAGCAGCTGGCTACGGATACGGCAACCAGGGCGGCTATGGCGTCGGAGCCCCAGCGCAGAACTTTGCGGCTCCCGCGTTCGGTGCGCAGGGCGTCAGTGGCAGGATGGGCGAGCAGGGCGGGTTGAGGACCGGTTGGGTTGCGGCTTTCTCATCGGAAGGGTACGATGGTGAACCGCCTTTGCTAGAGGAGCTGGGCGTCAACTTTGGACATATTCAGGCAAAGGTATGTTGTCTTCTCAATTGATTGGGTGATGGTGCTGACTTGTTCTAGACGCTCGCTGTGTTGAACCCCTTCCGACGTATCGACTCGCACATCATGGACGACTCCGACCTCGCGGGCCCTCTCATCTTCTTCCTCCTCTTCGGCTTCATCCTCCTCTTCTCAGGCCAAGTCCACTTCGGCTACATCTACGGCCTCGCCGCCCTCGGCTCCATATCCCTTCACCTAATCCTCTCCCTTATGTCGCCCTCCGACGCCAGCGAGCCCCAAGTCAACAGCTATCCCCAATACAGCAGCGACCCATCCGCACCCCAGCAACCGCACGACGGCCAGCAGGGCGGCCACTTCTCCGCGACGCTTACATACCCCCGAAGCGCGAGCGTGCTCGGATACTGCCTGCTACCGCTCGTGGCGACAAGCTTATTCGGCATCGTGATGAGGATGGATACACCCGTTGGCATCGTCGCGACCACGGCGGCTATTCTTTGGTGCACTTACAGTGCGAGCGGGATGTTCTGCGCCGTGGGACAGATGAAGCGCATGCGAGGACTCGTTGCGTATCCCCTTGCGCTGTTCTATGTTGGGTTCGGCATCATGGGTATTTTCAGCAGCCGAGGAAGTGGAACGTTCTCCAACGCTGCTGCTAAGCTCAACGCATAAAATCGCTAAACTACATGTTGCATAAATGGCTCTGACACGATGGGGAGTTTTTCTGCGCGCGGAAAACTCGATGCTGTACATGATAACGCCCTTGCGGCCAAGATACGATGGAGGGGCGGTTGGCGTTCAGATGGCGAGACGCAAGTTACACATACTGGGACATGTTCCCTGGTACTAGAATAATTTATTTTTGTATGTCACGATTAAAAGGAAGCAGAGACAGAAGGTTCAGGTTAGCGTTGAGACTCTTTAAAAAAGCAAGTTTCAGATATGCAAAGACATCGTGACCATCTATATACCACAAACCCGCATGCAAAGGCATCAGAACAAAATGCATCCTCCTTGATCATGAAAAACAATGTTTTTTAACCCGCACTCAGAATCCGCCCGTCCGATTCATCATGCATCCATCGACGTTAAAGTACAAATATTGGAAAGCTGCTTGATCTCAGCAACGTAATTAAAATAGGGCTGATATGGAAAATTCCAGATTCCTCCGTCAATTCATTCCTCGTGCCAAGGTTCTAAGCGCCGTTGGTCTTGACGCCGTTTGTGGGAGCATCGTCAGCGACGCCGAAGAGCACGGAGTACTGACCGCCTGCGCCGGCTCCGATGATCTTCTTACCGCGGATGGCGGTGTTATCGATCAAGGTGGGAGTGTGGATGTCGTCAATTGTGCCTTGGCCGGTTTGATAGTTGCTGGAGAAGCCCCATGAGTAGACCTTGCCGTCCGAGGCAATGGCGAAATTGTTGTCTGTGCCGGCGGCGACGGCAATGATGTCCTTGGCATCTGCATATTGGTTAGCTAATGGACCGAAATCTGAGATCATGAGCGACTTACCAGGTTGGATAGTAGGTTTGAAGAGAATACGAGCGTTGCCTCGCTCATCGTAGATGGTGTTGTCCTCGGACAGCTTGTCAAACTCGAAGCCGACTTGGTAACCATCGACACGACCCCAGGTCAAGAGATCACCCTTATCAGAGCAAGCAAGGGAGTGGTGCTCGCCACCATCAATCTCAGTAATGTTGTAGTCATCGAGATATGTAAGCTTAGCAGGTCGAAGGATAACAGCATCATCCTCGCCAGCATTCGACTCAACACCAATCTCGCCGAAGTTGTTAAGACCCCAGCCATAAACTTGACCACTCTTGTCAATAGCAAAGCTGTGGTAAGAACCGCAGGCGATCTTGGCAATCTTGCCGCGAGGCAGACCAACACCCTGGGGAATAAGGGAGGACATCTTGTTGCGCTCGATGATACGGCGGCCGAGCTGGTTCTGTTGGCCGCAGCCCCAGGCGACGACGTTGCCCTTGTGGTCAAGAGCGAGAATGTGGTTGGATCCGGCGGAGAGGGCCTTGATGTTCTTGAGATCGCGGAGCATGAGGGGAGTGGACTGAACCTTGATGGTCTCTGAGAAGCCGAGGATGCCATCGCTGGATCGGAAGGTTCCCCAGCCGTAGACTCGGCCATCTTCTGTGAGGGCGAAACTGGCGCTGTCGCTAGCGACAACCTGGACGAACTTGGTGCCGGGCGCGAAAAACTCGTCGGAAACAGCTGTTGGTGTGCTCTCCATGGGGTTAATGCCAGTATCGTCCTCGTCCTCCGAGTCAGAGTCCTCTGACTTGTCCATGTCGCGAAGACCGCCATCCCAATTCGTGTCTCTTCCAAGCGCGCCTTGGTCGTTGACACCCCATGTCAAGATCTTGTTATCGTGCGTCAACGCAACAGCGTGCATGCCACCGCAAGAAATCTGGACAACGCCAACATTCGCGGCGGAGAGGTTATCGTTGAGTCGGGGACGCTTGACGTCAATTGGCTTCTTGTTGTTGACGCGCTTGCTTCCGAGACCAAGCTCACCCGAGGAACCCTCGCCAAAGACGTAGACATCAAGGATCTGAGTGGGCGCGTCGTTGAGCTTCTTTCCGATCGCAGGAAACTCGGACTTCTTCTTGGGCTCGGCCTTGGATCCAACAGGACGACCAGGTTTCTTGGCGGCAGGCTTCTCCTCTGCCTCTTCGGTCTTTGCTCGTGTCGTTGTCTTGGCCTTTGTAGCAGCGGCTTTGGTCTTGGGTGCGGGCTTGACAGCGGGCTTCACGACGCGTTCTGTGATCTTGGACTTCTTTGTCTGACGAACCTCCTTTTGCTCTGGCTCAGACTCTTCCTCGATAGCCTTGCGCTTCTTAGTGACGCCATTCGTGACAGCGGGCACAGCCTTCTTGGCTGCAGCTTTTGTAGTAGTCTTGGTCTCCTTCTTCGCAGCGGCAGCGGCAGTAGTGGCCTTCTTGGGCGCTGCGGTCTTGGTAGCAGCAGCAGCTTTGGCTCGTGGCGCCATCGCGTAGGATTTGTGACGTGATGATTTGTTGTGTGTGCGACGCGCGACAGTTGCTATTTTTCGTTCAAAGAAACAGCTTGATTGACGAAATTGAAAAAGTGCAAAACTTGATGGAGTGATGTCTGATGTGTGTTGATGGCAAGATCAAGCTTGAGAAGAGCGCGACAATAGAGAAAGTGGGTGGATTTTTTTATGAACAATAGGGAACCGGGAAAAAAAAGCTGATCTGACCGCGCTGGGGGCAGTGGCAGTGATCATTTGCGGGCTAAACAGGGGGTGATGCCTGGATTCGGTGCTACCGCCCGGGAGCTGTCAGCCAGTTCCAATTGCGCTAGTGGTTTTTCTGCCGGACAAATCTCCCAGTTACGAGCCAGAACAGCAGAGCTCTCAAAGGCGGTGAATCGAGAGCTGTCCAATTATTCATCTTATCTGCAGATACGCGATTCACTGCCTGGCTTATTGATGAAATGAACGTCCCATCATTTTGAGCACAGACGCTGCAATAGTAGTTCGATTGTACGTTGCAACTCTATTGTCGTCTGATGTTGGAGACGGCACAATTGACATCTGATCTGACAAGAACCACCTTGGGTTTGGACTGCGCGTTCTCCGGATGAACAAATGAACGTCACCTCGACGCGTTTGCTTAGCGGCCAAAACATCCCGATGCGTCTGGCTCGCGAACATATTGTAGTACAGACACTCACAATCTCTTTTTTGTACACAACTGCGCGTTTCTGTTTATAGACCAATTATCTTGAATATTGTTCATTTCTGTATCCGTATCTCAGGTATCTATCGCCACGCCACCCAACCAGTACCATAACCGTTCCCCAACGCCATTCAAATGCAATATTTTATTTTCTGCCCCATTAAACCGTATTCTTCGTCGCCGACGTCATAAATTTATTTCTGGGTAGTGAAGTCGATCTCGTTGGCAGGGTTAAAGCCACCATCAGCAGCCTTCTCGCAAGTGCAGCCACCTAAAACCCCACAGTTAGCAAAACAGTCGTCACAGGAACACAAAAGAACGCCACATACCAGCAGGGCGAGATCCACAAGCGCAGGTCGAACCAGTAGGTGTAGCGTTCTCGGTAGCGGCGCGGTCGCAAGTGCATTCACCGGCGGGACGAGCGCGGCATGAGCAACGAGGGCCGTTGACGGTGTTCTCGGAGGCGGCTTTGGAGCATGTGCATTGAAGAGCGGACTTTTGACCGCATGAGCATGTGGCCTTTTGAGCTGCGATGTTGTTAGAAGAGTTGGGCATGGGGGGAGGGATGATGTCACGTACCACAGGCGCACTCGACGTTGTCGCCGGAGCGGCAGCAGGTAGCGGGAGTGTTGACGACCATTTTGATGTTTGGGAGTGTTGTTAGGGAGAGTTGTTAAACTGGGATGGTATGGAGAGAGGTGATTGAATTGTGAGATGCTTGTTTAAGATACTCAATCTTGGAAGCGGCTCTTGATCTTATTTGTACTTGATGGCTTTCAAAGAGCTTGACCCACTTTATCTAGAGCATCACAGCTGCGGACCTGAGAGCTGGTAATCGCAATCACTTTGATTGGTTGAAAGACAATGACTCAGCATCTTCAGCCAATAAGCGATTGCTTATTCTTTTTTGCTCAATTGTCGCCTCCCAGAACATGCCATGCTGATACAGACCATGTCATGCGTCTGTCAGCTGACGAGCTAGACCGACTAAACGACCATCAGCATTTTCGCTATGTCCGTCATTGGTTCTTCACCTCACTCTTGTATTGTCAGCAACAACGATTCTGTACAAAGTAACATTTCTCAATTGTGGATCCAATTCCAGCTCAATGCAATTGCTAGTCTTGGGATAACCTCTTTCATAATAAATTACCCAAGTACTACTAAGCCTTGACTTAAGCAATGTTTGTAAATAACTACCCATGACTAAAACATCTATCAGTTGTGATAATTCACCGATCACGATCAGGTCTTTGACCGTCACACAGCGCCACTTCCGCACTCGATACGCTTCGCTCCCGCGTCGGCTGTCTCCGGTCGGTTGTTGCTGGGCTCCCTGCAAGCCACCTTCGCCAAAACAGAGAACTGGTAAAAGAAAATAAGCGCCTGTGCCCTGCAAGGAAAGCAGCATGGACAAGATGGCTTGCAGCCAACAAAGACACCCATAAGTGTGACCCACCCGCCGTTGACGCGAGATGTCTTAATAAGCATTTCAACTACATCTCTAGTCTCAACACTCAAGCTATGGTCTACAATGCTAGGCCACTTCACACGATAATTAAACTACATTTATGGATAAAATTAAATAAGATATTTTCTTTAAATATTATTTCAATATTAAGGTTTATAAATAATGCTATAGTGTTCTGAAAGTTGAATTTAAGAGATATCTATAGGGTATTTTGCATTGGCATTTGCCAGTCAGCCAGTTAGCCAGTCTCTGTTGTTTTCGCTCGAGCACGAGAAATAGTGTTCAAATTTGAGCGATTAGTCATCTACCAACGGTCCTATAGTTTAGTGGTAATGACGTCGGATTTTGATACCCTTAGAAGCCTTCCGAAGACCCCGGTTCGAACCCGGGTAGGACCTCGTTTTTTTGTCTTGCCCGGTATATACCTTCATTCCCTACCTTTTCAACTCGTTGAATGCTCAATTTTTCCATTTTTGTTTCTGTAAATATTTGATCTTTCCGCCACTCGTCATATGGCAAATCTACGGACTTGCAGCCGATGTCGGCGGGCCAATTGACGGATCACTACTCCATACTGTTCTTGCGACGGCGCACGGAAATGACGGGGATGTGTCAGTTACTTTACTAATGATATGAATGGATGTACGTTGCGGTGTGACACTATACTTGCCGTCATTTGTGTCTGTGTCAAATGTCTTTGTCTTGAGCTCAAGTCAACTGCTTCGTGGTTGGGTTAATTTTGTGGGGACACCTGATGTTAGCCAACCTCCACTCGTTCTTGTCCATCAATTTAGTCCTGTTCCCACGCCTCTTCACACTTCACATCTGGACAAAATGGTAGCCCCTGGCTCATCTGATATAAGCGAGTCCACTATTGTGGTAATTGGGTATGCTCTCACCATTAATCCCTACCTGTAACCCTGCTAACGGAAGCATCTCAGTGCTGGCATCATCGGTCTCACCAGCGCCCTCAAGATCCAACAACTAACCGCTGACTCACCATCAACATCGATCCTCCTCGTCGCCAAAGAATGGCCAACCTCAATCCCCGGCGCACCAACAACCCATTCAGCAGACTATGCTTCTATGTGGGCTGGTGCTCATATTCGACCCATCCCCGCTTCAACGCCACAGCTGCGTCGTGAAGCCGAGTGGGTGAAACGCACTATCGCTGAGCTTGAGAAACACCGGCAGATTGAACCTTGGGTTGGAATCAGACGTCTTCCGGGTATTGAGTATCTTGAGGACCCGTCACCTGAGTACTGGAAGCAAGATGCCCAGAGTTTCGCCAATGAGACTGGATTGCCCGGATATCGGAAATATGAAGCACACGAGCTACCTGAAGGTGTAAAGTTGGGATTTGAGTATGAGACTTATTGTATCCATGCGCCGCTGTACACTGCTAGTTTACTGCGCAAGTTTATTGTTCAAGGGGGAAGGACGCTGCAGAGGGATTTAAAGAGTGAATGGGAGGCTTTTATCCTAGCACCTAGTGTCAAACTAGTCGTGAATGCGAGTGGAATGGGTTTTGGAGATAAGAAGTGCTTCCCCATTAGAGGTACGACAAGAACTCAGCACCATAAACGATGACAACTGACAATAACCAGGCCAGACAGTGCTAACCAATCTCACCGCTGCCGACAAAACAATCACAACCCAAAAGAAAGACGGCACATGGAGCTTTATAATTCCTCGTTCCTTCAATGGAGGAACAGTTATTGGCGGTACAAAAGAGGTGGGAGACTGGCAGCTCGAAGCATCGCGGGAAACACGCACTCAGTTACTGAAAGCTGCTCAGTCAATCATACCACAAGCATGCGATAAGAGCCAAAGACCTGAGACGATAAAGGTGATCAAGGATGTTGTTGGAAGAAGACCAGCTCGCGAGGGCGGCATGAGAGTCGAGACTGAAGCTAAGGATACTACATGGGGTGTCAAGCATGTGGTTCATGCCTATGGCGCCGGCGGACGAGGATTTGAATTATCTTGGGGCGTGGCGAGTGAAGTGGCTGAACTTGCGAGGGAGATACTGGAATCGAAGTCTCGTCCTCGACCGAACCTATAGAATTCGGGGATCCGGGGGGAGTTTGTATGATTTGTAATAATGATGGAAACGGCTCGGGATCCTTTACCGAGCTTTGGTCTATGGGGATGACTGATCGATCGTGGATTATGATAGTCGTAATAGTCCTTCAAAAGACTAACCAGCACCAAATATCCCAATATTGACTTCTTACATGCAACTATAGAGACTCTGCCTAAATAAATATAGTGACATAATCAACGATCAATTCTCGAACACAGAATTAATCGTTCATATACAGTGCCAGTAGCAGAGGCTTCTCCTCCTGCAGGAACTCACGAAACGAACCCCAAAGATGACTCTCGTCTCGTCTCAGGCGTCGGAATCATCCTCGACGTACCCGTTACTGTTGCAACGCCGCGACCGCTTCCACCAGAAACCGCCTCTTCTCGATATCGACGGTGGGCGTTTGATTTTCCGAGATTGACAGGAGCTAGCCAAGTCGGAGGGAAAGCTTTTCGAGGGCGCGAGACGTTGAGGCGACTCACAAGAGCACCTACTCAGCAACCCTTGGGTTGCGGAACATCTCAGAAGGCTTTTCTGACACCAGAAGGCTCAGGTATTTATAATTGGCGGCCTAAATCGTAAGAATACTTACAAAAACTATTCTATTTGTTCTTGGCCATGAAGCTAATCTGCATAACCAAAACAGCTAGGCGCGAAGCGCCTGTATGAGCAAATAGTTGCAACACCTCATGTAAGCGATACCAGTACCAAACATTGTATCCTCCTAAACCTCAAACTCGAATGCGAAGGCTTGAGTTCTATCATCTGCGGTAACGAAAAACATGATCTGAAGAATGTTAGTAAATCTTCAAGCTAAGCGCAGTTGCTGTAAGTCAAAATTCTCCAAACTTACTTCGTCGTTCTTGATCGTGTGCTTAAAGGCACCCAGATTAACAGGAGCTCCAACGGCAGTAGACACGTTGGACTATGCCGGGATTCGATTCATGTCTCTAGACGAGTCTAGCGCGATAATTAACAGCAGTGGTGAAATTAAGCTTATAAGGAAATATATTTATATTTTAATAAGGTCTTACGAAATGCCATTGGACTCGCCATCGTAACCATGGTCTGATCTCCTGTATATTGATGCACTGTAGGCTATAAGACTAAATACTATAAGAGCTTTTAGATAGGTCAATCGGGATTGACTAAGAAGCTCATCCTCTTATCTACTCTACAAGCGGCTTCTTTCGCTGGTCTTCTTTATACGGCGCGGGCTTGACTACCTAGAGAATCAATGTTAAAGGCTGATTGAGAATAGGCAATGAGCAGTCGATCAGAACTGTGACTTACAGCGCGTATCATCTTTTGTAGACTCCCGTTGTTCCCCCACTTTACCAAAACTTCTGTTCCGGGTGTTGAGTACTTCATCTCGATGATACAAAGAGATATCATCTTCTTGAACCAGTAGCTATAGCAGCGCGAGACGGCGCAGCCAACTAGTTTGTCATCATCATATACACCACTTCCTGTCACGCCTCCCCGATCTCGTGGCATTTCCATAAAGTCTAGCGTCTCGTTGCAGAAGAGATATGCATACACATCTGTAACATCCTTGCTGTTCCATTCCAAGGTCACGAGGGCATTTGGAGGGTCGCTGGCTATTTCCTTCAAGGTTTCTTTGCCGATGAAATCATGGTCAAAGTTAACAAGCCAGCCCCATCCAAGATCAAATGGTGTGCGGTGATGAGCAGATGGACGAGAGCTATAATTACCAGAAGCTCCAATATGTAGCAAGGCCGGAGAGGCCAAACCCGAAGTTCTAAGAAACTGACGGTATTCAATCAGATCGAGGTCTTCTCCATGAAACGAAGGGAGGAAATCGAGCCATGGAGTAGGAAACGTCCCTTCCACCTGGACCCGGGTAAGCATCGCAAGTCAACTTAATAGTCATAACAAACAAGGGGAGACGAACGTGATTCACTGTCTTGGCACGGTAGCCCAGTTGACGAATACCAAACTCAGACCCATGAGACAAGATGGCACGATAGACAGCGTGTGCCTCTTCAGCTGGACCCCAGAGCTCGAAGCCTTGTTCGCCGGATACGCCCCCCCGAAGGCACAGAAAGTTATGCCCATCGATGGACATCTTCCTGGAATGCATAACTTTGAGGTCGGTGATCGATGATTTGGTCGCCACCTCCATCACTGCTACACTGCTGGGGCCCTGAACTAGGAAAATATATCAATCATCAGAAACGATATCGACTGTGGCATTGAACTTTCGATTTCCGTGATGGAACTGATAGACCGCCCAGGTAACTCCGGGAACAGAAGTAAAAATGAAGTCATCATGGCCGAGCATCATGAGAACTCCTTCACCAATGATGGTTCCGTTGTCTCGGTAAAAGACTGCATGCTTGGCTTGGTTTGACTGGAAGCTTGGCCAGTGGTTCGTAGAGAGATACTCGAAAAACTCTTTGCTATCCGGGCCGCGGACTCTCATCTTGAGGAGGGGGGACCAGTCGCCAATATAGCAGGTCTTCTTCCACGACAGGCTCTCGTCAATCCAGTCAGTGAATTCAGACACCTCGAACGTAGTGATGAAGCGTGACCATGTATTGACTGACGGGTCGACAGGAACGTTTGGGGCAACAGGGACGGCCTTCTGTTCTCGGTTAGAGGCGGGCACGGCTGTATTTGGTTCGGACATTGTAGGGTGTTGAAAAGGTGTATGAAGGAGAAATAGATATGGGCAGGTTAAAAGCTAACTTGTGTCTTAATGAATAAAGGGAAGGTATCAAGAGCCTTTATATAGAGAAAGTTATGTTGAAAAAGTAGTATACTCTCCCTGAACCAATACGACTGGGATAATGAGGAGTTCGTACACCATTAGGAATACCCTAGTGAAGTTGCAGTAAGCCGCCGACAAGAGCCCAAAGAAGCTTGGATTTTCATCATACCGTTACATACTTGTTAGAGGTAGGACCTATACATTTTAAACCAGTTAGAAACCCTATGCTAGACGAAACAAGGACAGGCAACTATATGTAATGGCGTATGGCCAATTTCCGGCAGGCGCTCTTTCTTTCAATGGCCATTGGATTTCCGGACTTTTCGAACTTTCCCATTGTCCGAAGAATCCCAACTGCCGCGCTTTAGAATTTAATGGATGGATGATGCTTGCGTAATTGGTGAGGGAGGTTTCAGGCCCTGGCCGGGGCGGATTGCTCCCTCTCATATGTCCACCGACGATGTTTGAGTCGAACGCACGCTAGACCGGACTCGCGGGCCACTTTTGAATTGACGCAAGCTTAATAGTATGGGAAAAGAAGAAAGTCAACTCATGACCAAGCAGACTTTCAAAGAAGAGAGGCTGTGGCAGCACAATTGCATCTAGCTTGCTACCTCAATCGTAAGAATAATATATCCAGGTAGTTTGGCAACCACTACAGCACTTGACTGGGCCTTAACGCGGCCAAAAACAGATACATTCTCGACAACCTATCGCCAGTCCCCTTCTGCAATCCACTGTTTCTGAAATGCCCTGAAATGCTTCTGCTTCCCCATCATCGCAATACCCTCAACCTCCTCGGCCGTCAACTTAAAACTCCACACATTCGTCATATAACCTCTCAGCCTCTCCTCACTCGAACTCGTCGTGATCACCACAATATTCTGATCAATGCACCAGCGCAACGCAATATTCCCCTCAGTAACACCATACTTCTTCGCCAGATTTCCGTATAGAACATCTACAGGACCTGGCCTGGCGCGTATGATAGCTGTCAACGGCGCATATGCCGACAGAGCCATGTTGTTCTTGCGATGGTACTCTATGAGATTACCATGCTGTAGATAGGGGTGATACTCAATTTGGTTAATTGCTGGTGGGATTTTGGCTGTGGCGAGAATGGTCTCGAGGTGCTCTTGTATAAAGTTGGAAACGCCAATTGACTTAGCCTTCCCAGACTCTTTGATAGACTCAAGAGTAGCCCAAGCTTCTTGCAAATCTTGAGGCGTCTCCGCGAAGAACGGTGCATGGATTAGATACAAGTCCACGTAATCAAGCCCAAGTTTCTTCAACGAGGTGTCGAAAGCGCTCTGTACGTCTTGTTTCTTCCAGCCGTTCAGCTTGGTGACAACATACAGCTTTTCCCGAGGTACGCCGGATGCTCTGATAGCGGCACCGAGCTCTTCCTCGTTTCCGTACGCTAGATACAAGTGAGAAAAGGTATGGGTTTGTGAGGCATTAGAGAAACATACCTGAAGCACCGTCGAGGTGATAAAAGCCACTGTTTATAGCAGTCAACGTATAGTTGAACGCGTTCTCATCATAATCGGTTCTCCCACCCTTCTTGAAGTTTGCAGTTCCCAGACCGTACGCTATCTATTTCACGTTAACCTCAAGTCGAACATACCTAGCGAGACATAACTGACCATTGGGATCTCGTTTCCATCGTTGAGCTTGAGGGTGGGTACAGGCGAAGTAGTATTGGTGGAATTCATAGTGTAGTCGTCAAAGTTAGTCAGCGCTGTCTAGTTTCTCGTTGTTTCCGGGAGGTGGTGTGATATCAAAAGCAGTACAGCACAGTGTATATATCCCCCGCCGATCTCTTCTTTCTGTCCGTCCGTCCGTCCAAATACCGATATCACCATCCTCCGCCTCCCCGCAAGAAGGAGCCGCGGTTCGAGTGCTGGTCCACCTCCAGAAGTGACATATCACAATCGGTAGGGCCGAAAGGCCGAGAAGGATTGTGTACGTGTCTAGGCGGTGTTTTGCATATCACGCATGCTGCATGTCAGGTCATTTATGTCACAATATGATATGTCACGTAAGTTACTGCCGGTAATTACGAATCACCAAAGATGGATGGCTCGTGTAACCCAAGTTCCGTCTCCGCACATAGAGGTTCTTTGACTATCTCCACTAACTATTGGACCAACTAAGCCCTTAATTTAGCACGTAGTACTCTCCTCTTGCCTCCCGCAAAGTCCTCCCGCTGCCCATGAATCGGAACCTGTTAACTGATCTATACTCAATATCAAAGTCCTCTGTTCTAAAGGTTTCAAGGATTTCTAACGGGAGTGATCTAAGATCAGTAAACGCGAACCTACATGCTGAAAGAAAATGGGAGTATGCTTTACCTCTAAAATGATGGCGGCTCCCACCGTACACTGCGGTGACATGTCCATCTTTCTTACGGTTCTTGTACCAGCTTCGACATGACCCAGTCCACACCATTCGCTTGAGAAGTTCTTGCAGGTAGACGTTGTAATCATCCAGCGCCTGCTGTTTCACACAAACTGACCTGTCGCAAAGTCAGCGCATTCCATCATATCATGCAGACCCGGTACGCGGATACTTGATATCTTCGGTTGCAATCTTCCTACACCACTTCAATATCCATTTGGCGACACAAAACACGCTGTCTAGAAGCGATCCATGGCCCACTGCGGACTTTCAGTAAAATGTAACCCTACCATTTTAGAGTTTACTTACCTGGACTATTCGGTCCAATGAAGATAAAGTAATTCGGCATATTCGTCGCTGCAACCCCAAAGTACGCTTCTGGCGATTCACCCCACGCTTCATGGAGCTGATAGCCATTCCGCCCCTGCACTGTCCACGAGCGGCGGAAACTAGCATCAAACCCGGTTGCGCACACAATAATGTCAAAGTCAGTATAGTCCTGTGTAGTTTGAATCCCCGACTCGGTGATCTGAACGATTGGATCAAAAGTGACACGCGTGTTCTCATGACGCAGAGCTTCAAGGTAGCCATCGCCTGGTGTTGGACGTCGACATCCGTATTCGTAATCTGGAATTAACTTCTCGCACAGCTCTTTGTCGTTGCCGAGACGTTCTCGCATACGGTTGTATGCATTCTCGAGAGCGGCTTTTTGAGCGGCTGTGTCTTTGAAGAAGACGTTCCAAAAGTTGTCTTGGCTGTATGCGTCTCAGTAAAACCTTTGATATCAGTGCTGTTACAAACCTGTTCTCAATTTCTTTACGAAACTTCCACAGCGAGGCTGGATTTTCCCGAAACTTCTTCTTTTCCTCCTCGGTAAAAGCGAAGTTCGTCCCGTCTTTTGTGAGCTCCGAGGCGTAGTTGGCGAATATCCACGTTGGAGTGCGAACATAGGTTGTCAGTTGAGCAGCGGCTTTTTGCAAATGCGGAAGGACTTGGACACCAGATGATCCGTTTCCGATGACTGCAACCCTTTTGCCTTCCACATTGATAGAAGGGTTCCTGGGAGGCTGGCGTTAGAGAAAGGATTGCAAGGGGAGTTGAGAGATGTACCAATCAGCTGTGTGGACTATTTCCCCTTTGAAGTCTTGAAGACCAGGAATATCAGGCCAATGCCAGTTACTAAAGCAGTCAGTTCGCGATATCTTGATTGAACTTGCTGCAAACATACTTGAGAAACCCTGATCCGTCGATCAATATATCACATTTATCCTCCTTTTCCTCGCCGTCTTGAAATATCCTCAGATTCCAGTTACCTGAAGCCTCATTCCAGGTGGCATCTGTCACTTTTGACTGAAATTTGACATTCTCCGCCAAACCATACTTATCTGAAGTTCTCTTGATGTAAGCCCAGATTTCTGGCCCTGAAGCATAGAAGCTGGACCAATCTGGATTTGGCTCAAATGGAAAAGTGTAAATGTGCGCTGGAACATCACACTGAGAATAGGTCAGTCAACTATTTCTGTTGAGTCTATCCATGGGAGAAACGCACTGCGACGCCAGGATATCGATTAACTAGCCACGTCCCACCGACGTCGTGGTTCTTGTCATAGATAGTCAAATCAATAAACCCCTGGAGTGATTCATTGTACTTGGCTTCGTAAGCTAACATGAGGCCTGAAAAACCGGCCCCAACACAAACAATGCGTATGTTTCTGGGCCCGTATGCAGGCTCATCGAGCAGAGGAACCCAATTCCTCGCATTGCGTGAGTTAGCTTCCGCGGTGGCTTGGATTCTCATTTCGGCGGGACTTCAATTTCAGATATAATTATGTAAGACGGGTGCTGTTATGCAAATTGTGATACTAGGACAGCCCGAACCAAAACAGGCAAGATATTATATAGTTCGTGCCTATCATACAAGGCATCATTGTGAAATTGACTATGTAAGAGGCGCAAGACATATGCCGTATACGGCTAGAAAGGCGACGTCCGCTAGTCGAGTCCGTAGTGCAGCTGTCCGTCATTCTCTTTCACAGGCGAACGGCGCGGGCCGAAATACCTCGGCCTCGGACTCCGCGCAAACACACATCACATCATGTCTATATCAGGAAATACGTGCAGCCAGAGGGATTTCGACCCGAGAGAATAGAGTTTAGACAACTAACACCTGCATAATCGGCGGAGAACAGGTCTTAGCTAGGAGCGGGTGGGGAACAGATTGCGCGGCCATTTCTAAGCGATACGAGCTTAACAAGACAGGACAGGGGGCGGGACGGCTCGCTCGGCCCTCCATTCTGCGCATTAGTGTGAGCCGAGGCTAGCCTATCTCCACCTAGGCGGAGTTGAATCTGCTCCTGTGTTCTTGTTTTCTCTAACTTGGGTGGGGGATCTGGGGAAACTGGGGGAAACTAATTGTCGATCGTTATGAGGTGTTGATATTTTGGCTTACTACTATAGGTAGGTCTATATGCATGACGTCGTATTTGTATGTTATATATCATATTCTGAGTCATGAAGATGGCTAAGAGATAAGAGTATGCCTTGGAATATGTCAGAAAATCAAGGTTCACAATCCTATGTTAGTCACATTGGCTCATAATGGCAGCAATTGAGGGGGATCAAGCAGCGTGGAGACAACCTGAACATTCATAGTTCTTGGACGAGTTTATGTCACAAAGTGAGTTACTGATACTTTGATTAATAACCAATACCGAAAGGGCATTTCAATCACTGTGAGGACGGTTAATCGCCTATTAGTCCATAAAACCACAATGTTACTGTAAGTGACGAATAATCTGATATTTGTGAAATCCGGGATGCGGAACCGCAATGATCTGGCTGCAACCATTAGCATACCTTGACAATAACGATAGTAGTTCAAAGGGAGGTATAACCGGCAGATGATCTACCGAGAATGATATGATTCTTAAAGATAGATATCATAGTGAAAATCTCCTTAATCAGATCAAGGTTGTGGCTTCAAACACGGCTCGAGCGGTAGATGATACTCCATTCATCCGAAACAACAGTCACAAGACCCTCCATAGTCCCATTACGGTAACTATTCGGGCCATGCCCACGCGGTAGTTGAATAGAGTTTTCCTGATAGTGACCATGACGGCTGCTGTACCCCCAACAAGAGCGTGGGGAGGACTTCAGGGAAAGGAGCAAAGGAGGTAATTGATGCGAAATCCATGACAAGGCGCTTCATGATGCCCAAAAGAGGAGAAGCTTACGACACGGCTCGGGCGGAGATGCGCATCTATTCCAGAATCATGATCTTTTCACTTGTGGAGTCGATGGTATGTACGACGCCGTTGGAATGCATTGCGTTCCAAGGATCAACATCCTCCAGTTGACAGAAGTCCCTCGAGGCTTTTACAAAGTTGAGGAAATTGATAATCATGATGGTGATGGGCGGACCCGCTGGTATAGCATCAGTTTCACTGCGGTAAAGGCGGAATAGCTCGAGATGGACGTTGGCGAACGGGTCAGGAAATGAGGGAGCGATCTGTCCACAAAGGAAAGTAATAGATCGGAGACGTGTATATAAAGAGCTCCAGAACCCAAGTTGAATACTTCTCATCATCAACAATTCCATCAACGTATCCAGTATCACCTGACTACTCTTTCCACCACACAAGGTGCAACCTTTCAGCTCTATCACTATATCAAATTCAGTATGTAAAAGTCCACAGAGCACCTCACTTTGAATATCTTCTAACCAACATCCTAGAACCAACCCACCAAAATGCAGCCCCGTCTTGAACGTCTTCAGCCCATGCTCGGCAACCCTCTCTTCGAGAGTATCCTCTGGGGCCATGAATACGACCTCTCCAAACTCAACACCGATCTCCGCCAGAGGATCGAGTCCGGCCAATTCAAGCGTCTTGTCTTTTACGGCATGGGCTGCTCCTCTGTCGTATCTGACATCGTCAAGGGCTTCTTCCTCAACGAGAAGATCCCCCTTCATGTTCAGGTCATCAACGACTATGATCTCGACTGGTTCGTTGACCGCAATGTCATGAAGGACCCTACTACACTGTCTATTATTGTCTGCTACAGTGGTTGGTCCGTTGAGCCTTGTTTGTTCTTTGAGACTATGCGTGAGATGACGGGAAACAAGAACTTGATTGTTCTTTCTGGTGGTGGCAAGATTCAACATTTGTGTGAGGAGCACAACACTTCTATCATCTTGTACAAGCTTCGCCATGCGGATCGCGAGTACCCTCTGTACCACGTCCAGCAGTTCTTCTCCATTTTCCTGGATCTCTTCCACAAGCTCAAGCTCACACCTTCTTCTTACCACAAAGAGCTCCAGGACTCAGTCAACTTCCTGAAGACTGAGTTCAACGATGCTACGCTCAAGAAGGCCCAGGATATTGCGGAAAAGCTGAAGAACAGTCGTATTGCACTCCTTAGTACCGCTGACTGGTACGTCACGCTTCTTAAGCAGACGACCATGTTCTTCAATGAGATCGCCATGGTTCCTACGCACCGCAACCTCCTGCACGAGTTCTCGCACACTGAAGTCGCAGCTTACTCCAACCCCTCTGAGAAGCAAGCCATCATCACTTTCCTTGACTCCAACGCAGATCAGTACACCAAAGACAAGGTCAAGACTCTTGAGAGTCTGTTCGGCAGCAAGGACGTTCCGCAGAACAAGAACATCGAGTTCATCAACATTGATCTCAACCAGGAAAACTTTTTCAAGAAGTTCTTCTACGGCCACTTCTTCACGGTTTACGTGGCGTATTACTTGGGTATTCACTCGAATGTGGAGGGACGAGATTTGATCTCGATTGCGGCGAAGAACCCGTGGTGGAGCCAGCGCAACATTGAGCTGCACCCCAAGTGTGTTGATATCCCCGCTGAGCTCAAGGGCTAGATGGGCTATGTCCTGATGGAGCTGAATGCATTGTAGGATGGGTGGATACGCGATGGTTTCTCATTTTTCAACAAAGTGAGAACTGTCAAACAGGAATTGTTTAATGTCTTCTGCACAGCTGTCACACTCTGTCATTCTCTTTAGCAGATTGAAACACGTATAGTCGTTCCTTTAACTAGTTTCAATATAGTAACGACAATCCTTTCACTCTGAGATGTTGACTGAATCACTGCATCGAGGTCTCTTTAGGGTAGCGGGGCAAAGCATAGTCCTTTTTACTTATCATATCCAACAATCAACGTGGTCAATTTCAGGTGAAAAACCTGCATGGGTATCTTTTTGGACAGGAGATACCTAAAATTTAACCTTACATCCAGTAAACAATTCCGTATAAAATCCCAGACCTCACTATACACAGTGTGGCCGATTCGAATAACAAAGGCCAGTTACACGCTTGACTTGCGTTCCACCCTCTATGTTCTGCAATTATCTACATAATACGCTTCTGAAATATCGACTTCATATGCAAATACATATCCATCACCCACGCTGCAAACACCAGGATAGTCATAACAGTGGCAACCCAGGATATAGCGCTGGACTCTAGTTCTTCCCCGATATATACTGTAGCAATCGTGAACCCAACATTGGGGAAGACAATCGCCCACCAAGGAAGCGCAAAGCTCATCTGCTGCCGTGACTTATCCCCGCGGAGTTTGGAAACCAAAATGGGCACGTGCGCAACCGCGGCAATTGCGAAAAGCCAAAAGGTAAATAGCCAGAGAAATATTCCTACCCACAAGGCCATGATATTCAGTGTCTCTGCTGCGGTGGGATGCTTTGCGAAGTAGCCGTGTCCATCGGGGATTGCTTTTGCGCAGCCAATCAGGGCTATAATAGTATAGCCTGCAGAACCGACTGATATAAATAAGCCTGGTCTGAGATTGACGGGGCCAAGACCGTTGACGAGTAGGTTGCCGACGAAATGGGGAAGAAATAGAAGACATAGGATCCAGCCGAGACCCTCGAAAGCAATGCCGGCAACGATGATGGGCATTCGCTCTGTTGGAGGTTGATCCGCTGCGATTACCGACGCGACAGTCCCGGTAAGCATAGCGTTGTAAATCATTAGAAACATCGGAGAGCTCATACTACCAGGTGCAAACGGCGCGAGAGAAAACATAACCACAAAGATAACAACGTTATACGTCAGCGTAATCGCACCATAGATCCAAAACAGAACCCGAACGGTATCAACAAGCCATGACCCAGCGTGAGGAACCCCAAAACTCTGTATCCCCATGATAATCGTGGCCATAGAAAGCCACAGAGAACCTGTAAAGTACGCTTCAGGCGGCTTCGTCACGGATTTGAGTAAACTAGCCGGTCTCCGAACAAACCGACAAACCATTGCTGTGCAAAAGAGGATAAACAGAACGAGGTTGAGAATGAACACCACGACACCAATGGTATGTAAACCGCGAAATGAATACGGGCTCTTTGATATCATCAGGGCCACACCGCCTGTGGACTGCGTGCAGGTGAAGTTACCCCATGTGAAGCGATCGACGAGTGAGACGGCGCGTTCATTTTTGGGTTCAGGATTGTTCGGCTGAGCGGCGGTTTTGGGGAGCTCGTCTTGGGGCATGGCGAGTCTGTGGTAATTGGAGGTCAGTCATGGAGTGATGAGAAAGATGACGTTGGAGTTTGGAGATTAGGAGGGGTAGCTTGGCGCGTGTGCTGAAGTCAAGTCAAGGTCAGTATTTATATCCGTGCCGGACCAACACACGCGAGGGAAGGATTGTGGGTCCAAGACGCCGAGGCATTTCAGATCTTGATTTTGTTGTTCGGCCAATCGGGTTTTTGGAACTAGTATCCATGGCGCCCACTTAGTCTCAAGCGATAAAAGAATCTGGGGTTCGATAGGTAGCCAACGCGAAAGACCAAGACCAGTGTCAGTCCGCGTCATGGCTAAAGGAATATGTGGGGTGAATTGACAATTAGATAACTCAACATAAGTAATTGGCATTTATTGTTATAATATGTAAGAGTAAATTCCAAAAAGGCCATTGTCAAGGAACTTGTTGGTTTAGTGCTGGCTCAATCCAGTTATGCGCAAATGCGGAAAACGAAGAGCTGTCTTTCTCAGCCGCAGTATTTTGGTCCGTCTGACGTGTCACTGGCTAGCTATGGACAACCGTGCGTAGTACCTGATTCAGCTATCCATTGGGTTCAAAAACAGTCAAAGCCCCGCATTGTATGACAACCATTTCACCGACTTCTTTGTTCTTCGTCGTATCCAATTGTTTAAAACAGATTCAACTACAAGCCATCATGGCGTCTACTTCAAACCCTTTAGAGACAAATGAAGAATCTAAGGACGTGCCCTTGGATCAGGCATTCTCAGCACTTTTCGGCTCATCTGGTTCTGCGGCACAAGAAGCGAGGTCTTGTCTGGTATACATGGAATCGAAACGAAGTTTGCCTTCATCCTCGTCCTCACATCGGTCACAGAATTCCAGTGGATTCTCATCTCGCGCCACCAAGAGTTCGGAGGCAGCACAAATTTCGCTCGGCATCGAAGGGGCCTCATTTCTGTCCAGATTGCGGTCAAGGCTTCAAGCGAATGGAAGGCATGCATGTAAGTTAAGGCAACTTCGATATTGCGTCAACAACATCGATATATAACACTAGACTATTCATAGACACATCGAAAAGACTGTAGGGCACGAAGTGAGAGAGAAAAAGAAAATACAATGCTAGATGCGATGAGAAGGAACAACTCACTTCATTCAATGACCAAAATGGAAGGGACAGATGATTTCCACCCGGACCTCAACACACTGCCTTCTCCGAAGCCTGAACAATCACATGATGCCTCAGAAGAACTGGGTGATCGATATTCTTCTCAAACACCTGACAGCGATGGAGGATCTTCCACCCCAGAGACTTATATCGATGATCGGAAGAAACAGATTATTGACAGCATTGTCTTTTCTGCGATGCAGTGGTTGCATTCAAAGCTGGACGTGTGGCGTAAGAATACCGGTGGCAATTCAAACAGCGCATCTGGGACATGAGAAGCACTGTTAGACTCACATCTCCTTGTTGGGTCGTCCAACCCCAACAATCGTGGTAACAAAAAGAGGAAAGTAGCAGAAACAGACAATCACGAGACAGACAACGAGGACGAAGGTGGCAATTGGGAAGACCGGCAGAGCAGTCGTATGCCTATTCAAGGGCACGAGGATCCAAAGTTCGCTTGTCCGTACTTTAAGTACAATCCAGTCAAGTATAAAGACTGGAAGACGTGTCCAGGGCCTGGTTGGCATGACGTCCATCGAGTAAAGTACCAACAAGCTACCCTTTTGTATCGCTTGGCTCTAATATTCATGCAGGGAACATCTCTATCGACGTCATAGGCAGCCCCAATATCGTTGCGCTCGTTGCTGGCAGCCTTTCGCGGATGAGCAAGGCATTGTTGACCACCAGAGAACCGATGAGTTCTCTGGTGGGGACTACATGCGCCGCTCGGACTAGCTATTCTGTCGCTACGCACACGAAAAGATGCCGTGCCAACCGAGTTTGACAACTCTGCGAAGTAGCTTTGACTTTGGGGACCCAAGTCTGATTGAATCTCATTGCCAGTAAAGCGAGGGAGTCAACTATCACCCAATTCCAGGAGGGTTAAGCCCTTCCATGAATGATTGCAGGTAGGTGATCATTTGGGTACGTATCTCAGGTTTGATCTTGCGGAGGAAACGCAGTCAATAGTCATTGCTAAGATATACGTGGGTGCTTGAATAAGATCGAGCGGCAGAATCCCGTCATCCCATTCCCATCCAATTCTTCACGCCACTCCATCCTCCTCACCACAAGTTTACGACTTATCAGCCTCGAATATAGTCTTAATAACCTCAGGATGTCCATCCGAGGGACTGGTTTTAGCGTAAAACTGCAGAGCCTTTGCATAGAACTCGGGCTCGTTCATCTTCGCTTCCACTGCGTCCTCTCTGATACTGTCCAAAACCGGCATATTATCGCTCGGCGATGGACTGATAATGATACCATTTTCAACATTTCCTTCTATGTGATACCGCGCCCATACAGCATCGCCATATCTTTGCTCTCGAATGGCATCAACATACATAGTAGCCCATGGCTCAACTGCGGGCCATTTTCTTGTCAGAACGTCGTGGATCGAGCGGTCGAGGAACAGCTGTTCGACGGGTGAAGTCTCGTCTGTGAGGCTCATGGTAGACTTTGCTAAGGATGTTAGCTAGTTTTATAAGAGAATGTTGCATAGGAGTATCGTACACGGACCGTGTTGGGCAAGGCCGTTATCAAATGACGGTGCGTAGGTTCTGTACAAATCGACAGCGTCTATGGAGGAGAGAATAGATTCTAAGAATAACGGGATGGGGGGATGAAATGAATCGTATTTAACGAGTGAAAACGGGATTAGGCAGCAGGCAGGGATTAGCGAACCAGTCGCCTCAAGCCACATTGGGAAGTCAAACACAACCAACCAACAGATAGCAGGGAGAAATGGCACCAAAGTCCAAAATGGCCTGAACGAGGAACAAATGAATGCTTAACCCAGTAAACTAATAAATTATGTATCAACATTAAAGAACGATTTAATTTATCACCCCTAGAAAAATTTATAAAGCTTCAGGTCCTCAAACACTTGTCCCGGCGGTGTTGTTGCTGTACGCTTGCGTTCCCATTGGTTACATTTGAGGATGGGCCTTGCCCTCATGTTGTTGCTATGAAAGTTCAAATCAAAAGGTATCAATGGCATAAAATATGGAATCCAAACCTCACGAGCCAGTTGTGTAGTCATAGTAGAACTATCACTTACTTTGAGGCATTTCCACGGCACCAGCTCCTCCACGCTAAACGTGCCACGTTTAATGTTCCAGCAATACTTGTTCAGCACTGTTCAAACAGACCAGAATCCGAAAGCCAGAAATAGTACAAGTGCAGGACTTCTTCCTTCACTTTCAACACGTGTGTAAGGTGACCGGGTCAGGCTCACGTATTAGCATGTACTAAAACGACAATGACCGCACTCCATGGGAGACTGTAGGCGAGCGTTAGTATTTCATTAAAGAAAAACTAGCGAGACCTTCATAGCGATGAATAAAACCCCGCCATTGGGGGGAGGGTTTTACATTGCTCCCACGTCTTACAGAAACTACGTATTGACACTGGAGCGTTTGTTCCGGCATGAGGGACCTAGTGTAAAATAATGATTATCCGGGATCGATACCGTCGTCGGACTTTTGGCGGAGAGGGATGCTATTCTCTATAGCAATGTTCATTAGTATTAGCATTATATGGGTTATTTGGCCGCTTTTATGGTGTCCTAGCTTCTGTCGTGATGTGCCTCGCCTGTGATAAAGCTTTTCTCCTCTATCCAGACTACTGGTTCCATGTCTTATCAGTTGTCTTTGATTTGCTTTGACACTTTGAATTGAAGTAGTCTCTTCTCTATGTTTTATGCTTTCTATGTGCTGGTCAGTAGAGCTGCTTCTTCCTTGTTCTTGTATCTAGTGATAATGGAGATAGTACCTCCTAGAATATAACAACACAATACTTGTTTGACTGCAGCATGTTGAATTACCACGAACAGCACCCGCGCTAGATATTGTTTTCAGTCGGGTGAAATGAGGTGGGGTCAGCGCGAGGCTGTCACGATATTAGAGATGAACTTAACCCAATTACTTCCGCGGTAACCGATTGAAACTTGGCATCATAGCTTGGTAGTTTCGGCGCGAAATCGCACTTAGTTAGTCCGTTGAGGAATAACAGCTTCTCATACGTCAAAACCTATCTTCAAAGTCTTCCAGTTTCGTTCCAGGTCACGACAGTCGTCTTTATTTATCCATGATATTCTTGCAGTCGCCGATGAGGCCTGCAAGCCAGACAACCCCGAGCACAAGCCCAGCAACTTAGGTCTTGTTTACACCCAAAACACCCAAAAATAAGAAAAGTCATGGCTTAGCAGGCTATCAGAGGGGTCGTCTCGGATGAAACGTGCCGTTGAGCAGCCTTCATGTTCCAGCTCCAAGCCACACCACTGTTAGCGCGGCTGAGAATCCAATTGGAAGAGCAATTATCTGTTCCCCCCTGCTGTCTCGGATAAGGCGTGCCGCCAGTATGGCTGAGAATCCAATCGATAGGGTAGATATTTGTCACTCCCTGCGCTATCCATCCGTTATCGAGTCCCAAACAGGTTCATGTCAAGCCTCGTAGGGCAGACTCAGCAGAGTAGGGCACTCAAGACAGGGGATGTAAAGTCAAACGCCAATAGTAAGGTCAAGGCGTACCGAGCTTAACATTATATAAAGACATAACTACAAACTAAATCTCCGCATTTTCCCAACGACTTCTCCATCTTCCAAACTTGAACATTTACCCACAATGGTTGCCTTCATACTCTTCTGTGCGGCTTTGGTTGCCGCGGATCTCCCCGTTCCTAATTTAGGACCGGAGCTCAGCGAAGACATCTGATTTAAAGAAACCCGATTCAGCGAGTGTAATGCCTTTATCCAGACCTGCGCTCCCACTATCTCTTCCTGCGCGTCCGTGATTTGTAAAGAATGCACCGGTCTTGGACAAAAAGCTCTCAATGCCTGCTGCGCGACAGAGAGCGAGCCGGCGTCCTGTCTTGGGCCTGCCCTACGTGTACCCAACCAAGCTGATGCCTCCATAACTACATCAGAGTCTGGTGCTACGGCATCATCGCAAGCTGTCAGTAGTGCAACCCAAACCGAGGCATCTATGTCGACCGAGACGTCTTCCGGGCAAGCAGCCGAGTCGTCGTCTAAGAACGTGGGGCAGGTACTTTCACACGTGAGTTGTACTCTTTGGCTGAGGTTGTGCAAAGAGAACTGTAGACTAAGATATAGAACAGGCGGATTCGAGTCTTGTTGGGTTCATGATGGCGTGGGTGTTGTACATCTTCTAACGGGGACAAGTCTTGTGTGTATTTTAGGCTGCAAAGCAAATATCTTGGGACATCTGGTTGTGAGCCCATATCTAGCCAGTCATATCTGTGATGAGCTATAGTGATATTAAGCAGTAATCTTTTAAAATTTACTGTTACCTAAAGCTTGGGTCTATCTACTAAGGTAAAATAAAAAAACAAGCAAGCTCTTATTATATATTACATAACTAAATTTATATAAGTAATTTTATTCAAATTATTTATTAATAATTCTTAGGGTTATAGTAAAAAAAACTTTAAAGATATATAATTTCTAACCTAACCTTACTAAATACAGGCACTTTTACTACTTTGATTAATTTTAGTATATAGTAATAGAGATAAGAGCAGTAAGATCAAAGACTTTCGCTTTACTATTTTTAGTCTGTTATCTCTCACTTTGTTCTAGATTACTAAAAGTCCGCTTCGGATTATAAACTCATAAACATTTAACCCCTATCAGTAGTATTTGGACCTTGGTACAATATAGTTGGACGACATATGACAATCAGTTCTTTCGCAATCAATCCATCGTTGAACTGTCCTTGTTATCTGGGTACCATTGACATTGACGACCTCGGGGAAAGGCTGATAGCCACACCTTTACAGTCATGGGTTAGTGGTTCTGAGGCTTTGAGGTCACATCACACTGGATGGTACTTACATGTTTATAGTATGTTCTACAGTCTCACCATTATTTCCTCGTGCTTAGCTTGTATATGTGTTAGAACCGAAACTAGGGTTAGGCTATCAGAAATAGAGAAGAAAATCAGAGACATAGCACGACGAGGCGAGGTCGATATTTAAGCTTCATACCGCCAGAACACATAAGGATACGATTGCGAACTATCAGGTTACCAGCCTGCCTCGTTTGCGCCCGACTTACGCTAGAATTAAGAGGCATTCATCACATGGCACATAAAGCTCCACTAAAAATATTTCAGTAGCCTGTCATTAATCGACATGTGGTAGGTAGCTTGGCAATACCGGACTATTGCCTTGGTGCTTCAGCTTGGCGTTTGTTAAGAGTGTCACACGTGGCTTCGAATAATATTAATGAAGGATAAGTTATCTAAACTTCGATGTTCTAATAATGCAGCATGGTCGATCGCCAGAATCAAGCACACGCGTACTTGCTGCCTGACGGCCCGACAACCCGTCAGCCTGACATGATTAGATAAACGCCTCATTCAAGATGTTGAAGCTGTAGCAGAAAATAAGCATTGACTGTCGCGAAACATCGTGGTCGTGACTTCAAATTGGCTACGCGTCTAGGCTGCTTATGCTCAAGCATGCTGTCGGCTGCTGAGATCCGCCTCCTGGATCTCTTGCCATCTACGGAGTCTGATGATCAGCGGGCTCCGATTTGCATCCAGACTCGAGTCGTGCCAATTTCCGGCAACACCCAATTTGAGGCCCTTTCATACGTCTGGGGTAAAAAAAATGAAGCTGCCAGTATTATAGTCGATGAACTCCAAATCACGGTTACCCGAAGTCTTCATAGCGCCCTCAAGCGGATTAGGTTGTCAAACACCAAGAGAACCCTCTGGATCGATCAGCTTAGCATTAATCAGAATGATGAAAAGGAGAAGATGAATCAAATTCCTTTGATGGGCCAAATATACTCCACAACGAGCCGATGTCTCATATGGCTCGGCGAACCAAGGCCAGATATTGCACATTCTGATGCTGTAGCCGCTCTCGACATCCTTCATTTCATGGCAAGCTACGAAAAAGACAAGACTCCTTCTCAAGCTATTCCGCCTTGTCTGGCTTCAGAAATGACCATTGCCGCTCCTTTGGCTGCCTTAGGGTCAATCTGCGTGGATGAAAATGTATGGTGGCATCGAATATGGACATTGCAGGAAGCTATTCTTCCATCGAGGGCTGACATCTTATGGGGAGTATTATCCATCTCATGGGACGAAATTGTGCGTGCAGGTCGAAACAAACCAATTCCACCGCTCGATCGCGTTGCCAAGGCCCATCGCGATGTAGTCAACAGACTGTTTACACAGATTAATGGCATCGAGTACGCCAAACAGAAGACTGAGGGACCGCTAGAAACGGCTTTTCGATGGAGCTTTCGTCAGGCTACCAACACACACGACAAGGTGTACGGCTTCTTGGGCCTTTTTCCAAAGGGGACTCTCAAACGGGCTGAATGCTGCGATTATAGGCTTCCATTAGCCAGCTTGTGTGCTATGTTCACAGCAGATGTCGTTGAGCACGATAGAAGTTTACGACCAATTGCAATCTGGAGTCGCTGTGGCCTTCCAGAAAGCACACCCAATATACCTGGATGGGCTTTCGATATTGCAGTCACCACTCGCCAACAGCCTCTCTTTTATAAGGGGGAGGATGTGAATTGGTACCTTATGCATCACTACGAATGGCATTCCGCATCAGCACAGTCGGACATAGACTGGAGCCAGTTTCAATTTGACCAGAAAATTAATTCTCTAACCTTGACGGGTTGCCACATCGACCAAATTGCTTTTATTGGAGACAGACTGGATAGCTACAGTCAAGGCGTCGATTTCGTCTCAGATTCAAGCGTGTGCGCTCAGATTCTTAAATGGTACAACATGGCAAAAGCTTTCTTCAGCTGTCAGTCGGAGTCAACCAAGCGTCATAGATGGCAGGATGCCTTCTGGAGGGGCTTGATAGACAATGTTAAGTCAGATGAAGATCTGAGACCCCAGCATCCTGCTACGTCATATGATGTTGAACTTTTGAAGGAATTTGTTTATACCGGTAAGCGCACGTCGTCGACCTTGGAAGCCATGGCAACCCTGAGCCATAGAGTCATGTTTATCACCGGTATGGGCATGTTAGGGTTCGGTCCTCGATACCTAGCTGCCCAGGATGAGGTATGGATCTTGCACGGTGGAAAGGTTCCATTTGTTCTACGTCCGCAAACTGCCACTGAGTTCCAATGTATAGGTGCTTCGTATGTCCATGGTATCATGAATGGAGAAGCCTTGTCAAGGACGGATATAAGGCTCGTTGTTCTAAGATAAACAGCCTGTCGCTAATGCGAGTGGGCACCAGGCTTCTACAAATCGAATTGGGACTATACGCCTCTTGTGCGGTTTCCAATGAGAGAAGAATTTGTCAGCAGAACCCTGGCATTGTCATGATAAGTTGCCATTTACTGTCGACCATCTTTTTCAATTTTATATTTGATCATTATCCTGAGCAATACTCCATTTTCAGCTGTTACAGCGTGACTAACTATCGCATTGAGCGTACTTAAAGGGTTAAAGTAAATGTGATGAGCAGCAGCAAATGTGTTGATTGACTGTTGCTCTTGTGTGGAGTATTCCATTCCGCAGTTGCTTCAAGCATATAGTTAGTCATTTGAGAAAAACGCCAAGAATTCTGGGGGCCACCTGGGTTGACACGAACGAACAGTAGATAATGCGACGCGATTTGGATGGTCCTTTGTACTGTAGGTATTGAAGCATGTCAGCTGGACACCCCAAGCCATAAAATATTCAATGATTGGTTTCACTCTCAGCCTCCCCCGAAAAGTTTGGTAGTACCACAGAATGAGGCCACCTACCACTCCAGCTAATCACTACTAGATACTGCAAGAGTCGCTTTCGGAACAAGGCTAAGAGCTGTTGGGCTATCATTATGCATACTTATACTGCATTCATGCCCAAACAATCAATCAGTTTGGTCACCCATAGACACATACTTTGCCTCATTCAGTGACGCCATCCAAGAAAGCAGTTGGATCCGATGCTAGAAAGGTCACTTCAGTAAGACAATCAGCATTATGTATCAGACAGCAGACACAAACCGCTAGGCCGAAATAGTACAGAGCTTGTCTAGAGACCAGGCAGTTGTTACTTGCAGGTGGGACGAGATGACCCTCTTGCATACCTTTAAAGGTGTGTAGCTACTACCTACCCCGCACGCTTTATCATGTCATATTGTCGTAGGGCAAACCGGCCCGCCCCGTGTTAATCGATGAGAACCTAATACTACCCGTGGGCGTTAACGGAAAGAAATCTTTTATTCTATAGATAATCTGCGTTATCGAGCCGCTCTTCAAACAAAGAGACTTGCTGCTGCAATGCGGGTGCTGGTTATAGCCGGGATTTCCTGTCCTACTTCACATGATACGAAGCCTACGAGTTATGCGTCTACCCGCAGCTGCCAATGCATTATCCGGCTGGGGAAGCCACCCCGCCGTTATTGCAGTTTTAACAGTTCTCAATGTTATGGATTACTCTTCGAGGATATAGGGTAATCAGGCTTAAAGGTAAAAGAGGTGGGCGACGACTGGTCGAGAGTTGCCGAGGTCACCTACAGGCACAGCCCATTACACACATATATCAATTTGAATAAAATGGTTACTGATGATAAATGGCTAATATCTAGGTGTCTAGCACAATTAGCCAACATTGTAATTAATTGCCCACACAACCACTCAGCATGGTGTGAACATGACTAGGGGGGGGGGGTGCAAGTTGCAATGCCTTTTGTATTAAGTACACCTACATTTTATAAAAGGTAACCAAAGCGAGAGCCTTGTTCTAGTCAGTTGTGATAGTTGTCCACCTGAGCATCTATATATCGCCTCTGGTTTTTATTGGTTCCCCATCGCATTACTGAACTAGGCAGTCGCATAAATTTGAGCCTCAACAGGTATTAATATCTCTCCTGGAGCCCTGGGCCTTGTCCTTCTTTATTATCATCCAAATTAACATATCCTCCTAAGACTTCGACGTTTTACTTGGCTTGTCTTTTCACTCTAAAACCAGACTCACAACTATCAAAGCTCTAACCCAATCATGGCGGGAATCTGCATTTCCAATGGCTGCGAGGATGATGCAGTTAAAGACCTTAAGGCACAGCATCAGTATTGTGTCAAACGTGAGTTCCTCACCTTTTGTACTCGCGGTAAGGTGCCTAAGCAGTCAACAGACAAATGTGCCTACGGAGGGTGTGGACAAGCTCGTCAGGCTGGCTCGAACTATTGTGGCGCACGTGTGTTATCGACTCATACCTGTTTGATATTGAGGATTGCTGACACAATTCAGACCTTGACCAAGGAAAGAAGTAGACCGATGTTGAAAATAGTCGAGGCGGAAGAGGCGGTTGTTGAGATAGGGAAGTGGAAAAAGTGAAGCTATATATACTATTCTAATTTACTTTGTTAATCGTGGTTAAATGCGCTCCCTTTAGACCCGTTTAAATATTTAAGTTTGAGGTTTTACTATAAGTAATGCTCCCTAGTTAATGTTAGACATTACATTTAATTAGTTTATTAAATATAGGTTAATATATTTGTATTAAACTATAGTAATATTATTTTTTTAAAACTTTTACTATTTCTATAATATAAATTATATATTAAAATAATAAACTTTATAAAATAATATAACTTTAATTATTATAACTTTTATATTAATATATTAGTTACTAATACGTAATAATTACAGCCTTCTAAATAGCAGGCTATAGTTATTCTAGGTTTTAGTATTTATCCTAAAACACTAAGACCTACCTTAGAATTAATCCTACATTCCCTTTTAGATACCTTTATATACC
>NW_023502352.1:0-662 GCF_013396075.1 Fusarium subglutinans
TATTATTATTAAAAATATATATTATACTAAAATTAGCACTTACTTAATCTTTATAAGGCCTTTAATTAAAAGCCTTAGTATTATATATATAAGCGCCTTTAATCCTTAATTTTTACTTTTATATAGTTATTTATACCTAAAAAATAATATAAAAACAACTTCTTTACCTTATAATTAGAATTTAAACCTTAATCCCTTATTTTAGTATAAAAATGCCTAAATGCTTATAATTTAAAGCCTATAAAGGTATATATATCTATAAGGCTCCTTAAGTAAATCTTCCTAAAGTTTAATGCTATTTACTAGCTAGATCTTTACTATATTTATAATACTAATAAAGAAAGAGAATATTATATAAATAAGGCTAGGGACTTATAAAGTAGTATAATTAGGTAAAAATTGCTTTACTATACTTTATACCTTATTAAAATGCCTTTTTACTATTTATTATAAAGAGGTCTTACTTATAGAAGGATTTAAAAATTCCTTAAGGTAAATATAATAGTATAAAGTATAGGTTATTAATAAGAAAAAAGAGAGTATTATTAAAATTAAGTTATTTTATTACTATAGGTATTAGTAGTTTTAAGATATAGTGCTTATAGTTACTTAAGCTGCTATACTATTTTATAATTCCTTAAAATATTATTTAATAATAGTCT